>NC_135664.1:61464038-61656538 GCF_964188315.1 Podarcis muralis | reverse complement strand
CCATTGCATCCTCATTGTGCTGTCCGGCAGAGCTTTTCCAGGTAGTGTGGGGCCTCCTTCTGGCCTAAAGGAGGTGGCAGAACCAACAGCATCTCACAGCAACTGGTTTGGAAAGCATTTGAAGGATAAAACTGTTTGCATCCACCAGGACATTGACTCCACTGTTACAGCAGAGAGCTGGGCAGGGTGCAAATAATAAATTATTATTACTATTATTAATGCCTCTGTGAGAGAGGGTGGTTCCTGCCTGCTTGAAGGAGAAAGTGGTAAAACCAATCCTCAAGGAAACCTCCCTGGATTTGGAAAATCTAAGTTACCTGCCAGCTGCCAATCTCCCCTTCTTGGGAAAGATTCCATTTCTCCTTTACATCTGCAAGTTTGGTAGCGGATGTGCTGGACCATTGTCTTGTCTTGGTAATGGACCGAATGAGAGCCATGAAACTGAACTAAACTGAACTGAACAAACCAGATAGGCTGAGGCGTCGTTAGTTGGTGGCTTCCTAAACCAGAAAGAATGGAAAGTGACCTGCTCTTGATGAAGTTATACTCCCTCACAAGGAATGAGTACGAAGCTTCTGGATCCATATTGTTGCTTGAGACTCAGGTGGTAGGGACTGAACCTGCCACCTGGTCCATCCCGTGTGCTAATGTATGCAGTGCTGCTTTGGAAACAGCAGGGAAGGATAGTAGCTCAATTGAAGCACATCTGCTTTGCGTGCAGAAGGTCCCAGGTTCACTCCCTAGCAGGATTGGGAGAGGCCCCTGTCTTAAACCTTGGAGCGTTGCTCTGAGTCAGTGTAACCAACACTGAGATAGCTCATCAGTGCTGATAGCAAGTCCTTTCAAAGGTGCCTCCGTCATCATAATGACATCAAGTGATTGGCAGGGGAGCAGCCCCTCCCATCTGTCAAATTGGCTCCCGGGGTGAGGGAGGTGGAGATATGGCCTGCTGGCCTGAAAAGGTTCCCCATACCTGATCTCAATAATCCACATAAATTTGCAGGGGTTGGGATGTTATAGAAGAACAGGGAAAGCAGACACAAATAATGGAGAATGGATCATTAGACATTCACAAATGGATCTGTCATCTGTGCTGCTTTTAGAATCACATTTTTCAAACCAAGGGGTCACTCTTTGAACAAACCAGTGGGTGAGCTATGGCTTGCTTGCTACATTTATCAAAAGAGGACAATCTATTTCCTCCTGTTGAGAAAATGGCAAACAGTAAAGAGTTCAATAAAAACCAAAAGAGAGATGGCAACCTCTTGCAACTTCAAAACAAAGACATTGGCGATGATCGGCCATCCATTCAGTATGCCGTTAAACACCCCAGAATAGATGCCTGTCTTTTGTTTGTGGGCGGGTGGATATAGAATCCAACATGCCATCTCCAAAGTAATAACCATTTAAAGAAAATGTCACACATGAGGTTTTATTATTATCATTATTTATCAAATTCATATACCGCCCTATACCCACATGAACATGCATATATTGGTGAAAACAACATTCAAAAACACATTATACTACGGGAAATTACTTAGTAAAAATGCATGTATTAGGAAAAATTCAGACAAATATGCTAATGAATATATGAGGGCTATTTTTGATGGCAAACTTATGTGGAAAGATGAAGAGTTGAATTTAAGATTGGGAAAATGAGGAGCTGAGAGAAACCAAAATTGATAGATGCACCCATCCTTAGATGTAATTCAGCTGCAATTCCTTTTATCCAAGCAGCTCAAGGTGGCATTCACACTTTTCCCATTCTCCATTTTATCCTCATAACCATACAAGGTAGGTTAGGCTGAGAGATAGTGACTGGCCCAAGGTCACCCAGTGAGCTGAGCAGGGATTTGAACCCTGGTCTCCCAGGTCCTAGTCCAGAACTCTAGCCACTTCATCACACCAGTTTCAGATTCAAACATGTGCTTCCAATTTTGCTTTGAGAGGCTACTTTGGCTTGTACCATAAATATAAAATGTGGATCAAGCCGAACATTATTTATGCTGTTTTCTCCATCAATGTGCAGCAGTGAAATGAATGGTTGTCCTTCTAAATATTGTTGCTCCAAAATGGTTATTTGCCACTTTTCATCACAAAGTTATGTCTTCCCAGGTGGTGGGATAAAGGTGTGTCAAGAATTGCTGAACACAAAATACTGATGCTCTAGTGTCATAGATACTTCACACATGCACACAGTTGTTGAATATGCATTCACACAACTCAAGTACTGTATAGAATTGAATGATATTTGTTTTGATGTATGACTTTTCATACGCTAGGTATCCTAAGGCACTTTACAAAGCATTGACTTCAATAATGGAGTGCACCGATTGTGTTGGCACCCTTGAGTGTCATTATACACTCAGATCATAAATAGTCCTTGTTTAATTTTTTTTTTAAAAAAAGCCACACCAATTTGACAGAGAGGATGTCATTCCCATGAACTTACATTTTATGCACTAGTCTTTCATTTTTCAAACAAAGAAAAATGCACAGACCATGTCAGAGATCACAGAGATTAATATAAAATGGTCACTGTACATGGTGCTTTAACAGCATCAAAATCAAATGAGAGGAGGGATGTGGGTGGCACTGTGGTCTAAACCACAGAGCCTAGGGCTTGTCGATCAGAAAGTTGGCAGTTTGAATCCCTGCAACAGGGTGAGCTCCCATTGCTCGGTCCCTGCTCCTGCCAACCTAGCAGTTCGAAAGCACATCAAAGTGCAAGTAGATAAATAGGTACTGCTCTGGCGGGAAGGTAAACGGCGTTTCCGTGTGCAGCTCTGGTTCACCAGAAGTGGCTTAGTCATGCTGGCCACATGACCCAGAAGCTGTACACCGGCTCCCTCAGCCAATAAAGCGAGATGAGCGCCGCAACCCCAGAAAAGGAAAGGCAAGAGTAAGAGTGGGCTTTCAATTCAAAACTCATCCTAAGTTATACAGTTTGCAGAGTTTAATGAACATTAAAGTGCCCAATCTTGGGATCTGTTGTGAACATCTGTTGTGAGGTCTAGCACCGAGGGCCTTCTTGTGGTTCCCTCACTGCAAGAAGCCAGGTTACAGGGAACCAGGCAGAGGGCCTTCTCAGTAGTGGCACCTGCCCTGTGGAACACCCTCCCACCAGATGTCAAAGAGAAAAATAACGACCAGACTTTTAGAAGACATCTGTTTTGTTGTTGTTGTTTAGTCGTTTAGTCATGTCCGACTCTTCGTGACCCCATGGACCAGAGCACGCCAGGCACCTCTGTCCTCCACTACCTCCCGCAGTTTGGTAAACTCAGGCTGGTGACCTCGAAAACACTATCCAACCACCTCGTCTTCTGTCGCCCCCTTCTCCTTGTGCCCTCCATCTTTCCCAGCATCAGTGTCTTCTCCAGGGAGTCTTCTCTTCTCATGAGGTGGCCAAAGTACTGGAGCCTCAGCTTCACGATCTGTCCTTCCAGTGAGCACTCAGGGCTGATTTCCTTCAGAATGGATGTGTTTGATCTTCTTGCAGTCCATGGGACTCTCAAGAGTCTCCTCCAGCACCATAATTCAAAAGCATCAATTCTTCGGCGATCAGCCTTCTTTATGGTCCAGCTCTCACTTCCATACATCACTACTGGGAAAACCATAGCTTTAACTATACGGACCTTTGTTGGCAAGGTGACGTCTCTACTTCTCAAGATGCTGTCTAGGCCTGTCATTGCCCTTCTCCCAAGAAGCAGGCGTCTTTTAATTTCGTGGCTGCTGTCACCATCTGCAGTGATCATGGAGCCCAAGAAAGTAAAATCTCTCACTGCCTCCATTTCTTCCCCTTCTATTTGCCAGGAGGTGATGGGACCAGTGGCCATGATCTTCATTTTTTTGATGTTGAGCTTCAGACCATATTTTGCGCTCTCACTCTTTCAGGGGGATTGAGGGGCCGGCTCCATGGTACAAACACCTCTCTTCTCCAACACCTACCTGATATCTCCCAGCATCTGCAGCCTGGCCCCTCTACATTTGTCTGCTACCTCAGGTGCAGAACATGAAATTATCCCAAAACTAGTGTTTGAAGCAGGAAGCAACAGCTAGTCCCCTTGGTTTCTGTACATCCTTCATTATCAGGCAGAAAAATGCCATGGACTAGCCACAACCTTCCTGAAAACTGCTACTCAATAGCGTACTGACTCTGAACTTGTAGGAGGTTTCATATATCCATCATGACTAATAGCCAATGATAGATCCATCCTCCATGGACTTGTCTCATTCCTTTGAAAGCCATCTAGGTTAACAGCTATTATCACATCCCATGGAAGCAAAATGTGTCTGAATCATTTTTATGCTATGTAGATTTACATATACGCCTGTACATTTTCTGGAAGTTTAATCCTATGCTGTCATTTTATTTCTGGGTTCAAGCAATGCTGCCGTTTTTCTTTTCTAAACAGGGACGTCTGCTTTCACAACTTCTTTTTTTAATGACATCTACTAAAAACTATCACCCTCAGGAAATTAAGAAATAACAACACACCACTATTCTGTGTTTTACTTATATTCATCATTATCCTACTTATTACAATATTAACATATTTACATGCCCACTTAATGCTGAAATGCAAATAAAACAAAATGCCAGTTAAAATTAAAAGAAGGGCAAATATCTCATCTTAATGCTTTTATTATCTCTCTTACTGATTCCTTCCTCGCTTTTTTTTTTTTTTTTTGTAAATACAGAATGCTTCTAATTATACTTTAACAAGCTGATATTAAGCAGTCTGCCTCCTATTGGATCCAAAATGACTTCAAATGACCTACTTTAATTTTATTCATTATCTCTAACTGTTATTAGAACCTGTATTTGACATATGTGGATATTATTTGATCTTTTCAAACCACATTCATTCTCATTAAGAAAGCCCCAAGACACTTGCTTTCAGAATCTTTTTCAAATATTCTGAGATTTTGCTTGTTATGTGAAATGTGACAGGCCTTTCAAGTTCTTTATTATAGTATTTTTTCCCCTCTGATGGCAAGAACCAATTATCCTTCCGCAGTGCTGGTGTGTAGTTTTGAGCTCAATATTTAAGCAATTAGTATCTGTGTCTGCAAATTAATACATCTCTATGGTTAATGCGCTTTTAATCATACAAAATAAGCAAGGATGGTCTTTTTTGGCATTGTTAAAAGTAAAGGGTTGTTTATTGATGTGGAAGGAAAATGAAAATACCTGTGTGGAGAAGAGCGGGTGTAATTTCGAGACGCTTTCTATGACTGTCTTTAATTTTCTTTTCTTGGTAAAGACGGCTACTTAAAGAAACATTTGCCCCAATTCAAAGGAAGCCTGTCTAGCATTTCACACAAACTGAACTTGTTTTCATATTTTTAAACTCAGTAATTGCTGACTATAAAGATGTCTCCCCAATGACTTCAAATCCATTAAAGTTATTTGAACTTTTCAGACAAGCTGAACACTTTGAATTTGAAAAAGTGTGTGTGTGTGTAATTTTAGCAGGAATCTGTTTCCTGTCATAAATTACTCTTAAACGTCATCATTAAATGTCTGTGCTATGAACCTCTGAATCCATAATAGGAGCTAGATATTTTAGACTTTGTAAGAAAAATTAAGCTTCATCATATATTTAGGTCAGTTCTTTGCATTTGAATTTGTCCAGGTACAATGAGCTTCTAAAATTTCTTCCAATAACCGTGTGACCCAATTGTATTCTGGTACAAGAACACCAATGGACACACGGTGCTTATCAGATGAAATAGCTCCTTTGGAAAGGAATGTGATCTATGTGCAGGTTATTTTGCTTGCAAAAATTCCTTCAGTGAAATCAGCCTGAACCCACAGATGTGAGAGAAGTCCATATGCACCATGTGACAACCACAGAACGTGGCCTCAATAAGCCAGTCTTCTCAGCAGCCAAGTGGTCACATTCTGTACAAGCTTGAGGAAGAAAGCTGAATAATTGTGTCCAATGATCAGAAACTGTTTTTGTAGGTTATTGCCTTATTTCAGACCAAGGCTTCCTGATTGGTCCAGAGATTCTGATAGAATTTTCACCCAATTTCCAGCTTTTACTGCACAGTCAAATAATGTCTCGCTCCCTCAAGTACAAGTTGTTTCATTGAATTAATTCTACTTTGAGACCTGGTTGACCAGCACAAGAGGGTGGGGTGCATCCCTGGGAGAGTGATGCTGGGAGAGTGATGAAGAGTGATGAATCACTGGGAGAGTGATGAAGTAGGGCACAGGGTAAACCAGGCATAGGCAAACTCGGCCCTCCAGATTTGTGGGACTACAACTCCCATCATCCCTGACCACTGGTCCTGTTAGCTAGGGATGATGGGAGTTGTAGCCCCAAAACATCTGGAGGGCCAAGTTTGCCTATGCCTGGTTTACCCTGTGCCCTACTTAGCTTCCCAATTGAGCCACCCAGGCTGGGTAAGGAGGCAGAGAAACCACCACTAGTTGAGTAGATAGCTTGTGAGAGGTGCCTCCCAACCCCCCCCCCCCAATACTTCACAGGAAGTTGATTTACACAAAGTCAATTCACTGGATCCATCTAACTCGCTAATGCCCAGACTGACTGGCCACAGCTCTCTAGCTTTCAGAAATGAGACATTGCTAGCTCTGCCTTGAGCAACCAGGGATCGAACCTGTGACCTTCTGCAAGGCAGATGCTCTAACACTGAGCTACAGTCCTTCCCACCGTTGGCCATCTGGTTCATCTGCCTTTAGATCCAACTCCATGTAGACATAAAACAGCTTTTTCAGCTTAATGAAAACAGATCCCCCCCCCCCCGCTTTGTTTTGTAATTTTCCTGTTTCAAAATGTGCAGTGATAATAATAAAAATTAAAGACCCAATGTCAGGTATTTGAGTTCCTTATTACATTCTTTTGTTAATTGCCAATTAATGATTTCTTACTCTCATGAAAAAGACTTCTGCAGATATTTTAAGTCCATGCTGATATCCTGATGAATGGGTTTAATTGACCTGCAAATAGCTTTCGTTACATCCCATCCACATCAATAGACTTCTTTGTGTCTGCTTGAGATGTGCCGGTGAAAACAAAAATAGAAAAGGTTGAGAAAGAAATCTAACAATAGCTATCAAGATAATTTTAAATTATGCATAATACTCACATCAAGGTACTCCTCTGCTTGATTATGCATAGATTATTCTTATGTTGTTGTTTTTAATAACAGGAGGGGAAAATAAACTCAGACATTTCTGAATATTAAGGCCTCGGAAGGTGACATTCCAGGGATCTAGCCATCTTAATTATGGGTTAGAAACTGAATTTTTTTGTGTTTCTTTTCTTTTCAACTGTTCCTTAGGAGTTTTTACGGTTGATTCTACTTAGTATTGGTTTTTGCTTTTACACACTGGGTATATTTAGACGTTGCCCCCAAAATACAGGCCTATAACCTCTTTTCACTTGTCATATAGAATAAAGAAGCATGTCATGTCATGTCATCAACCCCTTTAGAGGACAACTTCCTAGGACTGTGAATGAGGAGCTGGCTTTCCCCTGGCCACCACATCGCTGGGGGAGAATGTTAGTAGTACCATAACTGTACCCTGATCTGCTGCCTGGCAAACTATCCTGCTGTTAACTGGTTTGGTACTGAATGGACAATGTTAGAGGATCTAATCCCTTAGAGCAGGTAGAGAGCACTTTTCCAGCCTGAGGGTTGCAGTCTCTTCTGGATAACTTACTTATGGGAATGTTCAGGGAGGCAGGAGAGGATATGTTGTTTAATGATATCCTTCCTAACTTGCGTTAGCAAGTTCTATATCTTAGCAGAGTTAAACATTCCCTTTTAAATGCACAGTGCTTTGTTTGTTGCAGGCTCGTCTGAGCCTCTCTCTACAAGATTCCTGGTAAGATCCCTTCTTGTCTCTCTTAAAAAGAATAGACATGACAGTCTCATTAAAGTCAATATAAAAGTAGTTTACTCACAACCATTCAGTTCACAGCTGGATCCCTGAAGGCAGACTTAGGTTACAAAAGTATATATACATGTGGAACTGTCCCGTAAAGGAGTTAGTCCCAAGTGGCTGCAGACAGGCAGTCACTTCTGCTCATATGTGGAAAAAGAGACAAAAATGGAGGAGAGAGCAGAAGGAGGTGTGCTCCCTTGCCCAGGTTAGGCCACACTCACCCCTAGTCACATGCAGAGGAAGTCTGTCCCAGCTGGGTGGTACAATGCATACCCCAGCATGTCCATTCTAGGACTGTTGTACTTGACTGCTATGTGTTTCACGTCCCACATTACTGAGGTGTACATTTCATTGTGTAGCAATCTTGGCTGAGAGTCCTGGAAGACCTGCTCTTGCAGGACTTTTCCCACCTGGCCTGGGAGGGCAGGCATTGACTTACTCCAGCTACAAAAAAGAAGAGGCTGGTGATCAGACTCTTGGACTGGGTTGTTGCTTTCGGGAGGTGGTGATAATAATATTGCCCGGTGAATCATTCAGATTAGATCCCAGCCTTGCAAAGCAGCATGGGGCTGGCAGCGCGGCAGGAGAAGGGTGCAACAGCCCATGTGCCCTTTGATCCCAGCCTCGCCCTCGCTCTGCAAGGCTCGGATTGAAGGACACATGGCTGTCACAACCTTCTCATGCCACCCTGCCAGCCCTTTGCGAGGCTGGGATGATCCAAGAGCCACATCAGCCGGCCAGGCTCTTCCCTGTAAGGATGGGCAGGTGGCATAGCACAACCCAGCTTGGCTCCAGTGGGGGGGGGTCACTCGGGCGGTGATGGTGAGGGATGGGCTGGCATGGGGGGCTGCATTCCTCATCCACATCCTGGCCCCCTGGCACATGTGTGCAACTGCCCTGGGCACCAGCTAACAACTACTCTATTCCGAACTTTAAAATGGAAAGCATAATGCTTGGTAGTCAACAAAAGAGGTTCAAAGACTCTCTCAAGGTAAATCTAAAAAAAAACCAACGTAGTATATACGCCAACAACTGGGAAACACTGGTCTGTGAGTGCTCCTATTGGAGAACAGCCTTTACCAAAGGTGTCATGGGATTTGAAGACACTCAAACTCAGGACAAAATGGAGAAACGTGCTAAGAAGAAGGCACATTTGGCAGACCGTCACCATGATGAAGTCCCACTCGGAATCCTTTGTCCCCACTGTGGAAGGTTGTGTGGATCCAGAACTGGCCTCCACAATCACTTACGGACTAGCATTAAGACTGTGTTCATTGTCATCTTACTCGGCTACGAGTGATCGCCAAAGAAGAAAAACACTCTGCTGCTGAGGACCGATAAACGAAAGTACTTATTCATGCATCACATAGTTAAGCTATGCCATTTACTCCTAGAGGAGATAGTGGTGACCACAAACTTGGGTGGCTCTAAAGGAGGAGTGGACAAATTAATGGAGGAGACGGCTATCTGACTACGATGGTCAGTGGCCGCAGTGCTTCTGAATAGCAGTTGTTGGAGACCGCAAGAGAAGAGAGCTCAGGTCCTGCCTACATGTAGTTTGGCCTCTCTGGGAAAAGGATGCTGGACTAGATGGGACATTGGCCCAGGGATCTTAGGACGAGATCTGCCAAGAAAAATAAATGCTACAACAGAGGCAAGAGTCTTGCTACCACAAGGATGGAAGAATGAGGAAATCCCAACGAAAGAACAATGGCAAGAAAAATTGATGAGTTACACGGGGATGGCCAAGTTGACATATAAATTATGCAAGAAGGACAATTGTGACTTCAAGGAAGAATGAGAACTTTTTACAAACTATTTAAAAAGATAACAAAATGATCTGGACTCCTTGACAGGTTTTGAATAAACGTCCACAAATTTATTAGTAGAATACAGTCATACCTCTGGTTGAAGTAGCTTCGAGTTAAGCATTTTTGGGTTGTGCTCCCAGTGACCCAGAAGTAACAGGGTGTGTTACTTCTGGGTTTCGCCGCTTGCACATGCGCAGACGCTCAAAATGACGTCACACACATGCGCAGAAGCAGTGAATCGCGACCCACGCACGTGCAGACTAGATGGGACATTGGCCCAGGGATCTTAGGACGCACGTGCAGACGCGGGTTGCGTTCACTTCAGGATGCAAACGGGGCTCCGGAACAGATCCCGTTCGCATCCAGAGGTACCACTGTATATGATAACTAAGGCAATGGTATGTACAAGTTTATAATATGCAGAGATTAAAATGTGTAAACAAACCAGAGAGGGGAGCTGAGGGAAGTCCTGGGTGGGTGGGAGAGGGAGGGATGGGAGGGAACAAAAAAAAGGGGGGGAGATGTAATCGGTTATATTGATTGATAATTTGTTTTGTTAAAATGGTTTAATAAATAAATATTTTTTAAAAATAGATGGGACATCGGCCTGATCCAACAGGCATTTCTTATGTTCTTAGGATTGCAGTTGGGACCAATGAATCCAGAAAGGGGTAAGAAGCTAGAGCTGTGGAGAAACAGCATCAAGGAGGATAGGGGAGGAAGGAAATTCCAATAATTAAAATGTGGGGGTTTTTGATGGGGGAAATGTGTCTATGTCCACCCTGAATTCTGTGAGTTGGATCAAAAAATCAAAATATTTGACATAGTCCTAATATGAACATGAGTTGCTCATGTACACTCAGAGGTGACTAAAGCATATATTACTGACTTAGAGCACATCTTGCATGTGTTCTGGCTCTTATCTCTTTTGGAAGTACAATATAAGCTGCCTAAGGAACATCGCTGGCCTGAGCTGTATCGGATGTTCTTTGTCCTGCGTTCAGATTATATTACAGATATGACATTTTTAACTATTGCATAAATATTTAAACACCACTCATCTCCACCTGATTTTAATTCTGCTGCCTCTCCCTCTGCATGCGAAAATTTAGTTTGCAATTTGACAGGGCGATATTATTGAGCAATATGCGATTTGGTTTAAGAGTAACCAGATTTGAAGCATCCATCAATCACAGCAAGTGCACACACAGGTCACTAAAGCTGTCAATTTCAATCAACTCTGTAATTAAATACATCACCAATATGGATTTTGTGTACGAATGTCACTTGTTCTTCAGATGTCTGCTACTAGGACAAATCACGCTTCCGTCTTTGAACGTGCTTTCTAAATATAGGGTCTTCTTCTTCTTCTTCTTCTTCTTCTTCTTCTTCTTCTTCTTCTTCTTCTATGCAAAACATCTCCATCCCTCTCATTCTAATGTTCCTGATCAGTGGTCGTCTAAACAGGCCATCTAAATGGCGTCTAAACAGTATTTATTTAAAATGAACAATTCCACTCTTCTGCTTCAGTAGAACAAAAGTGCTGCAATATGGGGATTTTAGTTCCCAATGATCTTTCCCTACACTCTGGTAAGGGTCTGCACTAGACATTCCTGCCACCAAATGATAGGCAAGAAGAGTCTCAAGTGTGTTTGATTGTATATGTTAAAAATGTTGAAACTTAATAAAATATATTTGGTGGAAAAAACACATTTCAATACAGGGGAATCCCCAGCAGCCATGAAAGTCAGTGGGACACATGTAAGGCAACATTTCATAATGTTCTGCCCAGTTCTGCTCCTTCCCAGGTCTTCCCCGTCTCCTTTTGACACTGAAAATGGCACACATGTCAGCGGTTGCCCACATGCCAATTACACTCAAGTGAGGAGTTGCCTGTACAGTCATGCCTCGGAAGTCGAAAGGAATCCATTCCAGAAGTCTGTTCGACTTCCAAAACGTTCAGAAACCCAAGCACGGCTTCTGGTTGGCTGCAGGAAGCTTCTGCAGCTAAACGGAAGCCCCATTGGATGTTTGGGTTCCAAAGAACATTCGCAAACCAGAACACTCACTTCCGGGTTTGCAGCGTTCGGGAGCCAAAACTTCCCAGTACCAAGGCATTCAGGATCCAAGGTATGACTGTACTACAAATATATCAACAACGTGAAGCACCCAACAGCAAAAATAACACGGGAGTTGCACACCTTCAGTTTAGTCCTGAAAACACCCCTCTGACAAGATGTTGCTGACACAGTCCCTCTCTTGCAGTCGTTTCTTACAAGGTTACCAAGGCCAAGGGACAGGGAGCTGGCCTGGAGTACATGGAGATGTAGGAAAGTTTGCATTACTTCTCTGGTTAAAATGCTAGTGCTTCTGTTCTGCTTTCTAAGGCAAACCGTTTATTTCCGGAACCAGTTAATGGAAAAATAAATGCTAAACTTCCACTCTATTTTGCTATATTTCTAGACGTGGCTTTTACATCTTGCGAATGCTTAAGTATAATGGAGAAATTAACAGGTAGGGGGACATCAGGGAGATGTAATAAACCTCTGCATGAATGCAGCCTTGGACACTCTTTGATTTCCTCTTGTGTTTTCCTCGGTGCGATATTTTAATATTGTGGTTTTTTTTTTTTCATTTTTAAATAGATTTGTAAAAGGGTCTTTTTGCAGGGGGAGATGGTCATTTTTATGAAGGTTGCTTCTAAAGCTCACTCAGTGGGCTGAGCATGGGATATGCAGGAGTTTTGTTTTGTTCTTCAAATGAATACATTAAAAAAAAATGATTACATTAAAATAGTTACATTGAAGCCCCTGGAACTGATATTTGGCATACAATAAATTGGAAATGAATGGAGCTTTTTTTTTTTTTAAGGGAACCCTAGCCATTTGTTCTCAAAATAAAAAATAAAAAGCTTTTGATCTTCTGTCACGAAGAAGTAAATTTTTAATTCCAGTTTCACCAAGAGAGCAAAACTGTTTCAGTTCTTTTTTCTTTTTTAAAGTAAGATAATAATAAAATAAACCACCACCCCACAACCCTCTTTTACTGCTGTCGAGTGTCAGAATCTTCTATTACACTTGCTGGGAGAATGGAGGAAAGTCTATAACAAAGCTGAATTACCAAATATATATTGCCTGCCATTTGATTTAATCTTCAAATAAGCTTCAGGAAGCAGGTCCCTGGACAGTTAATCTTTAGTTTTGTAGCCCATGCACATTTTCAATAAAGTTACCAGGGAATCATGAGTCGGCCCAGTAGGGAGGGAGAAAGCATATTGGCCTATTCTATGGGCAGCTCCCTTTGGCCCAGCTAGCAAATTAAAACTTCCTGAATATAAAAACTTTATTAGATGCTCCTTTCCAATCACAAGGCGTTATTTTCTTAGAGGTTGCGGCTCCGTTTGAGTCTCTCTCCACCCCAACACAGAAACAGATACCATATCAGTTAAAAATGCATTGTGCACTATCTTCCTAACTGGGTTGTTTTGTGATCCAGGTTTGCAATACAGTCATACCTCGGGTTGCGAACGTGATCTGTGCGGGAGGCACATTCACAACCTGCAACATTCGCAGCCTGAAGCGCCGCATCTGCGCACGTGCGTGACACGATTCAGCGCTTCTGCGCATGCGCGTGATGTCAATTTGTGCTTCTGCACATGTGCGAGCGCCAAAACCCAGAAGTAACCCGTTCCGGTACTTCCGGGTTCGGCGCAGTCTGCAACCCGAAAATGCCCAACCCACAGCATTCGTAACCCAAGGTATGACTGTATGTGGTGTATCTAAAAGAAGAACTAACTCGGGTTAGCAGGTAGGATAGGTATTGTAGCAAGGCCCTCGGGGGGCCTTGAAAGCAGTGTCCCAGGCCTTGCAGGACCTCAGACCCCACCTCCGGAGGCGACGTAATGTGACATCATGAAATCACATTACATCAGCATTGTTGGGCACCCATGATCTGGGGCCCACGTCTTCGTCCCTGCAGCCCACCAAGACGGTGCTGACCTTCAGCCTCTGCATGGGGTTCTACCTATTTCCTGCGTCTCCTTCCCAGAAAAAGCTTTGCCAAGCAACTCCTTCCCTTATTTCCACTATTCCAAGCCTAGTTTTAAAAGATGACCATCTTTCGTCATGACATCACACCCACATTACCCTGGCAATCTTCCCCTCTGTTACCTGTGGAGTATTTTGTCTTGTAGATGGCAAGGCCATCAACTCCCTCTGCCCCCTCTCTGGCAGGAAAAGAAAAATCAACCTGCTTGCTCTGATTAAATTCCAGCACCCAAGAATCTGAGGGGGCTTTCTGGCATTCAAGGATATGGGGGGTCCCTGTTCCCCTATTAACCCATAACAATATGTTCTACTTCCACTGCAGAGGAAGTAACGCTTCTGAATACCCATTCAACGCTAAGTAAAGAAAGCTCACACGTTCATCTCTTTTACTTGTGGTCAAGGACAGCTATTAACTCTTTTATTTGTATAATTGTAAACTTTCAGAATGTCAACCACATAGCTATATCTGCAAATCTAAAAAAATGTAGCACAGTGGTACCTCGGGTTACAGACTCCGCTAACCCAGAAATATTACCTTGGGTTAAGAACTTTGCTTCAGGATGAGACAGAAATTGTGTGCTGGTGGCACGGTGGTAGCAGGAGCTAAAATGGTACCTCAGGTTAAGAACAGTTTCAGGTTAAGAACGGACCTCCAGAAGCAATTAAGTTCTTAACCCGAGGTACCACTGTATAAACACTGACAACTGGGAAACACTGGACTGCGAGCGCTCCAGTTGGAGAACAGCCTTTACCAAAGGTGCCATGGGCTTTGAAGACACTCGAACTCAGGACGCAAGGGAGAAACGTGCTAAGAGGAAGGCACGCTTGGCAAATCCACACCGTGATAAACACCCGCCCGGAAACCAATGTCCCCACTGTGGAAGGATGTGTGGATCCAGAATTGGCCTCCACAGTCATTTACGGACTCATTGTTAAAACCGTGTTTATGGAAGACAATCTTACTCGGCTACGAGTGATCGCCAAAGAAGAATCCCTCTATATCTGTATTTTATTGTATTTGATCCTTTGCTATGGCTTGTGGCTATGGGCCTCTAGTTGGCCACTGTGAGAACAAGGGGATGGACTACATGGGCCCCTAGCCTGATTCAGAAGACTCTGCTTATGCCTTTATGTTCTGTTTGATAAAAGAATCTCTCCCTCTTTCTCTCTCTCCTGTTCAGAATAGGCTATTTCCTATATGCTAGAACTGAAACATCAAAAAAGGTTTTTAAAACTTTTTGACCGAAATGCCTCCTGTGAAAGCATAATCACTCTACAGCCCAACCAGAGAAATTGGAATAAAGTTACAGGTACATTAACCTCAATTTGCTGATTTAAGCTTCTTGCCCCCGCTCCCCAAACCTCCCCAACCACCTTTTTTCCTGGTCATCAGCAGTAACAGGTGATAACTTCTTGGCAATTTCTAGTGAATTATATGACACAGTTCATTATATTTCAGGAGAATCCCTCAAGCAAGGCTATAAGTCACCAGCCCTCCACATGCAGGCTTCAGATAAAATGATAGAATCACCCAAGTGTATGCACATGCACACAGACACTCTGGCACGTACTCACACACAATATATTTCCTTGGGGTTTTTGTTTGCTTATTTTTCTGTGAAGCCAACAAGGACCCTTTGAAATAGTGAACAGGGTCAGAAGCAAAACAAAGGAGAAGAACCAGGAAGAGGTTGGTAGGAGAAGTCATAATGAAATCAAGGATAAAGACTCGATTTCAGATTCTAGTGGTGGGAAGAAGACGAACCAGAACTCAGCATGATGGGACAGTTGTTTGGGTCCTCATGCTTAGGCAGGGCCAATTAGGGTTGCCATACATCTGGAATTTCCCAGACATATCCAGAATACTGCATAGCCCATAACATCCTCAGAAATAGCTCAAAGATGTGGGACTATCTTTGAAGGTGACCTGGAAACTACAACTAATCCAAAATGTGGCAGCTAGACTGGTGACTGGGAGTGGCCGCCGAGACCATATAACACCGGTCCTGAAAGATCTACGTTGGCTCCCAGTATGTTTCCGAGCACAATTCAAAGTCTTGGTGCTGACCTTTAAAGACCTAACGACACCAGCCCAGTATACCTGAAGGAGCGTCTCCACCCCCATCGTTCAGCCCAGACACTGAGGTCCAGCTCTGAGAGTCTTGTGGTGGTTCCCTCCGCAGTGAGGGAACAGGCAGGCAGAGGGTCTTCTTGGTAGTCACGCCTGCCCTTTGGAATGCCCTCACATCAGATGTCAAGGAAATAAACAACTAACTGACTTTTAGAAGACATCTGAAGGCAGCCCTGTTTAGGGAAGTTTTTAATGTTTGATGTTTTATCACTTTTTAAACATTATTATTATTAATATTCTGTTGGGAGCTGTCCAGGGTGGCTGGGGAAATCCAGCCAGGTGGGTGGGGTATAAATTATTATTATTATTATTATTATTATTATTATTATTATTATTATTGACTTTATCATCCTGGACTTAACAAAGTCCAGCAGCTTACCTTTTGGGGCAGGGCCCCTGTGCTAGCTTCCCAGCAGGTGAGTTGCTGTTGCATACCAGAATGAAAAGGGTCAAGGAAGCAGGAAGGTCAGCACAACGCAAATCATAGAATCATAGAATCATAGAATCATAGAGTTGGAAGAGACCACAAGGGCCATTGAGTCCAACCCCCTGCCAAGCAGGAAACACCATCAGAGCACTCCTGACATATGGTTGTCAAGCCTCTGCTTAAAGACCTCCAAAGACGGAGACTCCACCACACTCCTTGGCAGCAAATTCCACTGTCGAACAGCTCTTACTGTCAGGAAGTTCTTCCTAATGTTTAGGTGGAATCTTCTTTCTTGTAGTTTGGATCCATTGCTCCGTGTCCGCTTCTCTGGAGCAGCAGAAAACAACCTTTCTCCCTCCTCTATGTGACATCCTTTTATATATTTGAACATGGCTATCATATCACCACTTAACCTCCTCTTCTCCAGGCTAAACATGCCCAGCTCCCTTAGCCGTTCCTCATAAGGCATCGTTTCCAGGCCTTTGACCATTTTGGTTGCCCTCTTCTGGACACGTTCCAGTTTGTCAGTGTCCTTCCAAATGCCACCACAGCAAAAGCAAGAGGCATTCACAGATCTGAAGAGCATGTTCCAGTCAGGCAAAAACATTCTGTGTCCAAAGGATGGCCAGGCAAATAAAATCAGGGAAGGTACAATGCAGAACCGGTGAGGGCTGTGGCTTGGGGAGAATCCTGGGGTCCACATAGAAAGGCCTGGAGCCCAGAGCTGGCCTGAGGTTTGGCCTGAGGTTCCCCATCCCTGGTCTATCTGAAAGGTGGAGTCTTTGCCTTTTGAATCTCTAGAGGTAACCCACAGAGGGAAGCGTGTGCAACAATTGGCTGCTTCTGAAGCAGTGGGGAGCCAACGGGGTTTGTGCGCAGAAGGTCATCAGGCAGAAACAATGATGCAGCAATAAGTGATGGAGAAAGACCAGAAATAATGGAACTTCAAATAAGTGAGATGATGAAAAGCATCGGATTGACTTTGACGGAAAGGACAGATGGAAGATATGGGAGATTGCAAAGCTCTGCAGCTAAATTCACCAACTCGGATGTGCTATAAAACGCAACAATTATACAACAGAAGTTACCAAAACTAGCATTCATCTTTTACAGTGGCAGTGCACAGCCATATTACTCTCGAACTAAACTATAGTTGTTGATGCTTAAAAAACATTTTTTTAAAAAGAGCTCAGTCACTTTGTAGGTGCTACCCTCTTCCTTTGTAGGTACTACTCTCAAAAATTGGACATTTTTTATCTTTTCTAATTTTGTCCGGACACTACTTGTGGATATGTCCAGGAAATTCTTGATGTATGTCAACCCTATAATGCAAACTTCATCTGCAGCTATACTCAGTGCAGGATACACACAAGCCCTCTTTAGATGCTTCCAAGATATGTCCATTGGAAGCCACCCTGCCTCCCCAATTCCTGACCTTTCTACACTGAATTGCAAGGTCTGAAGGGAGATTCCAAGGATGTTCAGGAGAACGTGCTTGCTGTCCTTCCTGTGATCCAGACCCTTACACACTTAAGGGTTCCAGTCACAGGGAGAACTCCTAGCACATTTAGCTGAACATGCGTGCAACCCTCCACACACTTTTCTACTCAGAAAGTCAGGGAAAATTAGAAGCAAAAGAAAAAAAAGGGGAAAGGGTTTTTACTAGAGAGTGGACTGGTGTTGTTAATATATTTTATTTATGAATCACTTCCTATGAAGCATCCCAAAGGGATTTTTACATCTCTGGTGGATAAATAAAATGACTGTTCTTCTCATAAACAAGACCATTGCCATCCCAGAGACATAATCTGCCTAGCTGAACTGTTGATCTGTCTGTCTGTCTGTCTATTTATCTCTTACTATTTATTAAAGTCCTGAAAAATCATAATTTCTGTATGAATTTTTCCAAATATACGTATTTTTGTATCTAATTTTACCTAATATAATGCACTCTGGTATGTTATATTCATTAAAATACACATTTTATGCTAATGTTGCCCTAGTATATGCGTCATATATACATTACTTGGCTGGAGGATTGCCTTGCAAAATTCAGAGACATGCAAATTAAATAGGTTTGCTTTAAATTAATCAAATCTCCTCTTCCTAAATATATATAACAAAGGTGTTATCTGTACAGGACAATCAACCAACTCGCTCCCCATCCTTTTCTTTTTCTTTTTTTAAGGAATAGGGTTTTATTCATTTAAGCATTTTCATTTTTTATCTCACATTTAAAGCACTATGATACACTTTGACACTTCCCTCCCAACCCCATGTGAACTATAGTTTCCTATAGGTGCTGAGTGTTGATAGAAGACCCCTATTTCCCTCACATAGCTTCAAGTTTCAGTGTCTCCTGGGAAGAGAGCTTGATCGTTAAACCCCTCTGAGAATTCTAGCACTGTGAAAGAAACAGGAATCTCCTAACAATTCTCAGCACCCATAACAAGCTACAGTTCACAGGGTTATTTAGGGGAAGCCAGGATTGTTAATGCAGTGTAATTGTGCTTTAAATATATGGTGCAGATGTGGCCTAGAAGCAGAAACCAATAGTGTGCAGAGATATTTCCATGAGAGACACCCTAGATTGAGATGTTCAGGGATGAGGGTGTGGCACTGATGTTCAGGTGCTCTGTTCCATCAAAATTAGGTTTCTGAAAGTTACATGGACTAGGAGCATGGCCTTCTTCGTAATGGCACTTTATCTGTAGTATACATTCATTTGCTCGAGAAGCCCAGAGGGTATATTGCTTCTTGAGTTGCAGGAAGCAGGCCCTGCAATTATGATATTGCTCCTGTTTTTCTTCTGCTGCTATCAATTTATATATTGTTGTGTCCACATTTTATTCTTCCCTTTAGCTGCTCATTTTGAACCCCCACAGCAGGGTGAGCTCCTGTTGCTGTGTCCCAGCTCTGCCAACCTAGCAGTTCGAAAGCACACCAGTGCAAGTAGATAAATAGGTACTGCTGTGGCAAGAAGGTAAACGGCGTTTCCGTGCGATCTTGTTTCTGTCACAGTGTCCTGTTGCGCCAGAAGCTGTTTAGTCATGCTGGCCACATGACCTGGAAAGCTGTTTGTGGACAAACACTGGCTCCCTTGGCCTGAAAGAGAGATGAGCGCCGCAACCCCATAGTCGCCTTTGACTGGACTTAACCGTCCAGGGGTCCTTTACCTTCCCCCCCTCTTTTAACCTTATGTTAACATTATGTCTACTGTTTTCTCAGCTGAATTAAGGGCACAGTGAAACAAAACAAAAACGTGGGCTAAAAATATTCAAAGGAAATAAATGGTTGTCTCTGAAAAAGCCTTATTTCTCTGTTTAAAAAAAATGTAACCTACACTGAACTCAATAGAGATATGTTCAACATGGCGTCTCCCCTGCCCCCCGCCTTGCCTGACTCGCTGATTCGGTATGGGGGGGGAGGAAGGCGCTCGAAAGCCTTCAAGTCAATTTTGTTTATAATTTGAGGAATATCCATTTTGCCGATTATTAAATTAAAGACAATCTAACCTTGAAAACACCTCTATCTGCAGAAAGAGCAACACTCCATCACCTATTTTGATTCATTAATGTATCGTTTTAACTTGGTATGACACATGTTCAGCAGTCCTAATTACATTACGGCCTCCCTATTACATCAACTCGGCTCCAAGTTTCTGTCACCGCAAGTCCAATTTTCCAACGCGGAGCAATCCTGTGCACTCCTTCCTTATTAGTGTCATCTTTAATGTAGCAGGGAGTGTGAACCATTTCTTGGCACTGAGAGTTTAACAGCAATTAACCCCTGCTCTGTCCCCAGGGAGAAGTACATCAGCAACTTGCCAAAACAGTGTAAACAAGCTCGCCAAGATCAATGCGGAACCGCACTGGCTGCAGAGCACCTAGTGTATTAATTTAGGATTTATATATAGATATAGAATATAAAGCCAGGCAGCAGGAGATACTCAGCATGGAATTGACCTAAGGAGATGGCTTACACCAGGTAAAATATTTTCTTATGGCTGGAAGGGGGGAAAGGATCCCTGTATTGCTGTATTTACAAGATATATGTTGGGGGGATGTGGTTTTTTTTAGGTATGTGGGGGAAATCCGATCCATTTTGCATTTAAAGGTGATTTTGCATTTCCTGAAACAACAGGGGAACTGAATGGGAGAGCCAGCCTTTGAAATTCGCACTTCTCTGAATTTTGCAATGCAGTTTTCCAGTTAAATATTATGCACGGAAATGCATCTATCAGTGTAAAATGTGCCTAGTAATGCATATATTAGGCAACATTTTTTTAAAGAAAAGAATGTGTTATATTAGACAAAACTGCACACAAAATAGGCATCTTAGGAGAATTTTGCACAAAAATGCTCATGAATTTTCACGAAGAGCTTTTTTTCTTTTTCTTTTTCTGTAAATACAATTTGATACGGAAATGTGGAGAATTGATTTTAAGACTGAAAGAATGAGAAATGGAGAGAACCCAAAACTGATCTGAGAGAACCCAAAATCTGTCTATCCCACATTGTTTCCCGTGATTCACCAGGCGGGCTGATTTAGAGGGGGTATAAGACACCAAATGTATGTGATACTCAACAATTTTCCTAGCTATTTCAAACCTCTTGGGGCCTCCCGAAAGAATCCTCAGATGTACTTTGTCCAAGCAGGAATCCCCAAATTTGCTGTAATTTTTGCTGTAGAATCCACTACCTTTGCATATTAGGCAGGCATTTTCTGTGCTTCATTTTAGACACAGCTTAAAATATTTAAATATTTTTATTTGTGGCTCAGTTCAACCCATATTTGCCTCTTTATATTTGCCCTTTATCTATGATTTTATTATGTTACCTTGATCTGCTTAGGGATCTAAGAGGCATTGATTTCTTTTTGGCTCTGTGTGTATCACATGCAGTGCTGTTTCTGTTCTGCTGCAGTTTGTCTTCTAGCAAAAAATACATTATGCGTCTGACTGAGCACTATGGCAGAATTTTACATGATTATCATTGCATTATTCCAATCCCTCAATTTTATTGCAATGGACATAATGCAAATTGGGGCGATTATCAATGACCTATTGTATGCAGACTGAAAACCACAACAGCAAATGCCAATGGTATTCACTGGATTGCTTTCCATGCCAAATATGGAATGAATAAGTGAACACTAGTGACTTCCTCTCCTGTTTCCATTTTCCTTGGAATTCTCTGACATTTCTATATACACGGGACGCGGGTGGCGCTGTGGGTAAAACCTCAGCGCCTAGGGCTTGCCGATCGCATGGTCGGCGGTTCGAATCCCCGCAGCGGGGTGAGCTCCCGTCACAGCTCCTGCCCACCTAGCAGTTTGAAAGCACCCCTAAGTGCAAGTAGATAAATAGGTACCGCTTTATAGTTCGAAAGCACCCCTAAGTGCAAGTAGATAAATAGGTACCGCTTTATAGCGGGAAGGTAAATGGCGTTTCCGTGTGCTGCGCTGGTGCTGGCTCGCCAGAGCAGCTTCGTCACACTGGCCATGTGACCCGGACAGCGCTGGCCCCCGGCCTCTTAAGTGAGATGGGCGCACAACCCTAGAGTCGGACACGACTGGCCCGTATGGGCAGGGGTACCTTTACCTTTACCTTTTAGTGACTTCCTCTCCTGTTTCCATTTTCCTTGGAATTCTCTGACATTTCTATATACACTGCTTTGAACAGATTTTTTTATTGTTGATGGTGACGATTTTGCAGTACAGAAATATATGCATAAATATATTGGACTGTAGTTGAAATTGAGCTATGTTTTTTCTCTCTCCCTGTGGCTTGAGGTGGCTTAGACAAATCAAAATCAAAAGCACCCATCAAACAGTGTAATTAAAAACAATTAAGCATTCCTCAAAACACTTTAAAATTGCAAATATCAAAAGAACTTGCTGTTTCTCTCCTAGTTGCCATGGGTTTGTGCAAAACAGATGAATCTTACATATATATTTTTTTAAGATTAACAAGATGGAACATTGACAGACCTTTTCAGAAAGGCTGTTCCAAACCATGATGCCCAAAGTGATTAAAAAAACACCCTTGATCCTTCTAGTAGCCTTTGAGAGGTTTCTATTATTTTCTTAAATTTGCATCCACACCTTGATTCCTCAACAGAACCCAAGGTGGCAAACATGTGATTCTCAGGAGGCTTCCTATCTAGGTACCAAGCAGACCCAGGCTTGCTTAGCAGCAGTAGGGATGCGGGTGGCGCTGTGGTCTAAACCATTGAATCTCTTGGGCTTGCCGATCAGAAGGTTGGCGGTTCAAATCTGCACAATGGAGTGAGCCTCTGTTGCTCTGTCCCATCTCCTGCCAACCTAGCAGTTTGAAAGCACGCCAGTGCAAGTAGATAAATAGGTACCGCTGCAGCGGGAAGGTAAACGATATTTCCATGCACTCTGGTTTCCACCATGGTGTTCCGCTGTGCCAGAAGTCATTTAGTCATGCTGGCCACATGACCCAGAAAGCTGCCGGTGGACAAACGCTGGCTTCCTCGGCCTGAAAGAAAGATGAGTGCTGCAACCTCATAGTCGCCTTTGACTGGACTTAACCGTCCAGGGGTCCTTTACCTTTTTATTTCTCTGTTTTGTGAGGAAACAGGGGTTTCTATCAGAGAATTCTCAGCACCCTCTTGAAAATACAATCTCCAAGATTCCTTGGGAGAAGCCATGGCACCTAAAGCAGCATGGTCAATGCCTAGGGATGGTGAGAGTCCTCTGCCCCCTCAACTTTGGGTTCTAGACCATGCATGAATGTACATTGAAGTGCCTGGCAGGTGGTCTGAGGAACCTGAAAGCTGTGTCTGTGGGAAGCATTTCTTGAAGCTGTGCTGAAAGTCGTCTGAAGGAAGGTGTACAAGGTAGGTATGGAAGCTAGCATGATGCTCGGATTCCCTTTGATCTTTAGGTTTTCGGCACAGCAGGGGAACAGGACCTGTTGTGGGCACAGGTCATCGTCTAGGAGTACTTATTGTGACTTCCAAAAGTCTCAGTCTGCAAGAATATTGGTAGAAAGTTAGGGCAGGGTAACCTGATAACAGACACATCAGCTATTCAGGTCAGCTGCAAGCCAAGATGGGCAGTTGCCTTTGTGTGTGTGTGTGCGTGTGTGTGTGTGTGTGTGTGTGTGTGATGCCATTAGCATCAAAGGTACCTAAGGCTGAGCACAAGAACCCACATGCCTCTTTTTAAAAACCAAACTCCTAGGAATTAATCAAGCACGGGCCAAGCTAACTTTCCAATGAGGAAGAGTTTCAGTTTGAGTGGCTTTGGGGTATTGCTAAAAAAAAAAATTAGTTTGCACTTCAAATGGTTTACAAATCACCCTGGGACAGCCCTACTTTCAGTGGAGCCCATCTTTAATAATTGACGGCCTGGACACCTGTTACTGCCTCCATATCTTTTAAAAAAGATTAATTTAAAGGGAATTATTGACATAATACAGCACACCAACTCCTGTTGATGAAAAATGCAAAATCTTAATTGAATGCTGGCTCCTAGCCACCAACCTAGGACAACTTCAAAAGCAACAGCTGGGAAAAGCATCTTTTTTAGATTTTAATTACGTAAACCACTTAGCTTTCAGCTCCCCCCCCCATCCCAATGTCAGAAGGTACGTCTGTCACTTGTAGTCACTAGTCAAGTGATGAGAGGTGCCTTTGTTTGCCTTTGAGGCATAATTTGGTGTGGATAGTTGTAGAGAGCAACGGAAGCTGATGATGTCCAATAAAATATTTTTCTTTCTCTGTTTCTTTCTTGACACTGGTCATCATACAGATGAATCATGGGCATACCTGTGCCAAACCCAATAGCAGACAGTGGGCTGGGATGGAGATGTTTTCCTAACCTCCCAACAGGTGAATGGCTGTAGCTTACCTGGAAAGGAGAAGTTGTGGGGAGGGTGGTGTGCTGACATCACACTGGCAGAAGCACTTCGTTGGCTCAGCTGTGTGTTTGCACCGTGCTGACCCCACCACTGCCTCGCCCTGCTCCCCCCTATTAAGCATCAGTGGTTTACCTGGTCAGGTAAACACCTCTGCCACACCTTGCAGTCCATGACTGCCTAAACACCAACAGAAATGGAAGCAGATAATTGTGGAAGGCTGGCAAATCTGACCCTGTAAGCTGCTGTTAAGATGAGAGGCATCTTGGGGATGTAGCTCAAGTTACTCTGCATGTTCTTAAGAGGGGCATCATTCCCATCAATCTTGTGGACTAGAAACTTGGTTTCGTTTTTTTTAAAAAAAATGAAAGCGGAGATTCACAAGGGAATTCTGTGCCCATCACTAATAGATGTTTTATTCACTTGGTGTACACCCCTCCCCTTCAAAGCAAAATCCGTGTTGGAACTGTGGCATCCCAAAAGGGGGGAGAACAACACATTTCTCTCTGTGTGTCTGTCTGTTTCTCTCTCTTCCTCTTTAGCTTGACAGCACCTTCAAAGACAGTTCAGCAGGCCTATGTGCTGTACATACTCCAAAGAAAGTTAACAAGGAACTGTGAGGCAATGTAGCAAGAGTGACAGCATATGCTAAGCATGAATAAAGGAGGTGAGCACCACAGGAGATATATAAATGGACCGGCAACCTTTTTAAAAGGTCAGTAACTCTCTGTTATAAATTGATTCCAATCATTTCAACATGGCTTTGCTGGTACTGGGTAGAACAGCAGCCTTGGCTTCTTCCGAGCTCACAGGCTTCTAGCTTGTGTCATCTTCATCTTTTGCCAGTGGATATTTTGCACATTGTTTAGTTGATTAATTCAGACCCATTTCGAGATACCGCTTTTTCATACCGGCGCAGAGCTTGACATTTTGGCTTATTATGACCCGCGAAGCAAGCATCTTCAGCATTTCAGAGGGCAGTGATATTCAGCCACCTGAGGAGGAAAATATTCTCCTTCTGTGGACGCTCCTTTGCAGCCCTTCTGATACAGTGACAGAGTTGGCTCTTGGCGGACAGTTGCTAAACACATGCAGGTGGAAATCAGGAGTGCCCTTGCTGTTCCTTCTCTGCCCAGAGGCATTGTGCGTACAACTGCACATGTGTAGGCTCTGCACACAAAATCCCCATGATCTCAGTACATGCAGTAGCAATCTGCAAACATGTTGCATGTGTGAAAACTCATTTTTATCCCCAATTCTCCCCAAACCCCAAGAACCTTGTAACATTGAGAATGTGGTGCCTGAGCTTGTTTGCTTTCCTCTTTCCTCCCCCTCCCCTTTTCCTTTAGTGCCATGTCTTTTTAAAGATGTTAATCCTCTGAGCAAGGTCCATGCTCCTTCAATTGATTTGTAAGCCATTCTAGGAGATTTTCTTGCTAAAGAGATGGGGTAGAAAAACTACAGATAACTAAATCAATTTTTATTTTGCAAGGGTTTCTTGGAAGTTATCTAGTCCAACCCCTTGTAGGACTCTAAACCCTCACCAATGCCTGTCTGTCCTCTGCTTACATACATGTAGTAAAGGACATCCCACCATCTGCCACTGTTGAACCATTCTTACCATTAGGACATTTTTGAAACATTTAGAATCATATGATCATAGAGTTGGAATAGACCACAAGGGCCATCGAGTCCAACCCCCTGCCAAGCAGGAAACACCATCAGAGTACTCCTGACATATGGTTGTCAAGCCTCTGCTTAAAGACCTCCAAAGACGGAGACTCCACCACACTCCTTGGCAGCAAATTCCACTGTCGAACAGCTCTTACTGTCAGGAAGTTCTTCCTAATGTTTAGGTGGAATCTTCTTTCTTGTAGTTTGGATCCATTGCTCCGTGTCCGCTTCTCTGGAGCAGCAGAAAACAACCTTTCTCCCTCCTCTATATGACATCATTTTATATATTTGAACATGGCTATCATATCACCCCTTAACCTCCTCTTCTCCAGGCTAAACATGCCCAGCTCCCTTAGCCGTTCCTCATAAGGCATCGTTTCCAGACCTTTGATTTAGTTGAACTCTTCTTCCCTTCAATGTCAACTCATAGGTTCTAGTTCTCCTTTTTTTCTAAAGCAACAGAAAACAAGCCTTCTCCATCTTCAGCCCTGCAAACATTTTAAAGCATCTCTCCTCCATCTTCTCTTTAGGCTCAAACAAACAAACAAACCCTCTTCAGACCATTTCCCATAGGACTTCATTTATTGACCCCTCTCAAACCTTGTTAGCCTCTTCTGGACACACTCCTGTCTGCCAATGTCCTTCTTAAAATGCAGTGCCCAGAACAGAAGTGTGGGACACACAATATAACCAAGTGCAGATAAAATGATATCCATAGTTGCAGACTGTATGGTGTGGAGGCACACAAGGCCACTACATTACCAAAGCTAAGCAGGTCCGGGCCTGGTCAGTGTCTGGTTGGGAGACCACTTGGGAATCACATGTATTCTGCCTTGGGTTCCATGAAAGCAGAAAGAATAATAGAATCATGGAATGGTAGAGCTGGAAGGGACCCCGAGGGTCATCTAGCCCAACCCCCTACAATGCAGGAATATTTGGCCCAATGTGGGGCTCAAGCCCACAACCCTGAGATTAAAAGTCTCATGCTCTACCAACTGAGCTATCCCAGCTTAAAGGTAGGATATAAAGATAGAGGGTGGGAAAACACACACCCACTACTGTGGATAAATATCCTGAACACAACATGCCAAGGAGGCAGAAATAAAGTCAGTGTTTCACACATCCCTGTTTAAAATGTAGCCATAATGAATGAACACAAGCACAAGTCACAGATCCTTTCAAGACAGATTTCACACGGCATCCATGCATTTAGATGTTATGGGGGATTCTGTCTGTCCGTTGTCTTAAAACAACCTAATCATTGGCTGTCAACCCTTAGAAAATTTGGCACCACTTTCGATTTCTGTTTATGACAGCTCACAGGGAGTCATACTGTGAGTTGCATCCGCCTGTTTCAGCACCCAATTAGGAGTGACAAACGCATGTGTGGTTAATACAAACAGCATACGCATAGACTTTAATGAAGCATGCCCCTTCCTTAAATCATTGACTTGCTGCACTCAGCTTCAAAGGCCCACTGAAGGAAAGCCAAGATTATGGGAATCTAGAGACCTGATCCTACCAATTTTTTGAGGTTTCGATAAACTGATCTTAGGATGATTCAGGCTAAACTTTTGCAGATGACATCTCAAGCAGCACCGGATGCTGAACGGCATGGCGTAAGCTGCAGAAGCCCCACTAAATTCAATCGTATCCTATTTCCCTCCATTGAGTTCTTAACTGAAAAGTTCCTTCTATTTATGTGGGCCAGTGACTTTGGACACATGACATTACTTAGCTGCACACCCAGGACTGTTGATGTTGTTGTGAAATGTACACCGAAAAGTATGCAAGCAGGAATATACAGACGTACCTCAGAAGTCAAACGGAATCCATTCCGGTAGTCCGTTCGACTTCTGAAAGGTTCGGAAACCAAGGCATGGCTTCCAATTGGTTCCTGCTTGTGCAAGCACGCCGGAAACAATAGCAGAAGCTGCATTGTATGCCCGGCTTCCAAAAAAAGTTCAAAAACCGGATCACTCATTTCCAGTTTTTGATCATTTGGGATCCAGAACATTTGACTCCCAAGGCATTCGGGAGCTGTGGTATGACTGTACACTACTCAGCCTACTTAATCGTTTTAAAGTAAGGAGGTTCAAGAGTCAAAGCCCTGTTACCCAGCCACCTGAAAAAATGAAGATACACTGAAACAGAAGTCACCAGACCCTTATACAGTGGTGCCCCGCAAGACGAATGCCTCGCAAGACGGAAAACCCGCTAGACGAAAGGGTTTTTTTGTTTTTTGAGTTGCTTTGCAAGACAAATTTCCCTATGGGCTTGCTTCACAAGACGAAAATGTCTTGCGAGTCTTGCCAATTTTTTCTCGCTCCCCCCCCCCTTTTTCTAAGCCGCTAAGCCGCTAATAGCCTTTTAGCAGCTCAGCCGCTAAGCCTTTAATAGCCGCTAAGCCGCTAAACCGCTAATAGCGCTAATCCACTAAGCCGCTAATGGGGTTGCTTCGCAAGACGAAAAAACTGCTAGATGAAGAGAATCACGGAACGGATTATTTTCGTCTTGCGAGGCACCACTGTATATAGTGGGAGGGTGGGGCTTTTCTCAGGAGGGTAGTAGGAGATGGGTGATTGACTCAATGGGTATGGTAAACCTGTTGACAACTGTTAACGACTGCAATTAGTCCTACAGGAAAAAGCAAGGGATAGTATGCAGATGATTAGCATATGTAATGAGACACCCCCACCCCACCCTCCCACTATATATAAGGGTCTGGTGATTTCTGTTTCAGTGTATCTGAAGAAGTCTGCATGCACA
Source organism: Podarcis muralis (assembly GCF_964188315.1). NCBI lineage: Eukaryota > Metazoa > Chordata > Lepidosauria > Squamata > Lacertidae > Podarcis > Podarcis muralis. The sequence continues at coordinate 61,627,868 of NC_135664.1, read as the reverse complement.
TGAAAGCTTATACCAAGAACAAACTTAGTTGGTCTCTAAGGCACTACTGGACATTTTATTTTTTTTTATTTCGAGTATAGACTAACTGGCAATATTGTATGCAGATCCATCAAGGTTTTTTGGGGTGGGGGTGGGGAGACAATTTTAAAAGTTGATTCTTTAAACAAAAGAAACATAATGGATCCACATGTGGGGAAAAATAATCAAATTTTTCACTCCCTTCACCAGATCAGTGTGATTGGAGGGCCTTGGGAAAACAATGCAATGTGATTGAAATCTAGATCCATCCATCAGAACAAAAGATTCTCACACTTTTCACCCCATCGCCTCACAAACACCAAGTCTTCCCCCATTAAATTTGGTTCAGCTTCTCAGAAGAGAAGAGAAAAATGGCCATGCATTTTTTCCTGACAACAGAGACTACAGAATAACTGCACCTTGTTGATGCCTCAGTCTGATTCAGGATTGTTGCGACTACCCTCAAATCTCATTCATTCATGGCCCCCACAGAGTCAATGCACACCCCTCGTATTTAGGGAATTCCTGGAATATAGCATATTTTCTAGGTCTGCAAGAACTTGCCAAGTGTGGAACACCCATTGCTATCATGACTGCATAGATGTCTGCAGGGTGATTTTTTCTCTGTTAGTGCAGTTAAGTATTCTCATCTGCTAGAAGTCAAACGAGATGGCCTAACTCAACGCAAGGCACTTTTTGTGATGATATAAGTCTGCTCCAGCCTGTGCACCACATGACTTCGGTCTAATTTCAAACAGATTTTGTATCAAGTGGAGACAGGACATTTTTGTGAGGTCCTGTGGATTAACTGAATCCCCAGGGGCTCTTCATGACCTTCTAAAGGAAATTTTACAGGCTAAGTTATCTCCTAAGGTCAAGTATAATATCACTTTAATATCTGATTAGCCCGCTGTACCGGCAGGGGCATAAACGTGGCTTTCTAATAGGTCATCTCTACGGAACAGTCCTTCTCACTCCTTTGTATTGCCTGAAATAAGAGCCATTCTCAAGCTGAAGACCAGGCGGTCATGAGAGTTGTATGAAACCTTGACTTTGCACATCAGCCTCTCTCCCCAGCAATCCATTGGCCTGCCACCAGGACCATCTCAACTGTTAGCCTCGCTGAGGAAGGCTGGGGGCAGCTGGGAGGGAAGGCAGGTCTGGAAAGGAAAGAGAAGGTCTTCCTTGAGGAGGAAGGGAGGAGTGCACAGGTCCCAGCCACTGCCCCTCCTGCCACCCTTGGCCACCAAGCTCGACTAGGATGGCCACTTGCATCATCCCCACCCAGAGCTTGGTGAGGGGCTTGCCTGCCACTTCTGCTCATTGCTAGTGGAGCTGCAGAGTTATAAATGTCATGGTCTCTTGCAACCTTGAGGTAATGGTTTACTATAGGGATGGAGCCATCTGCAGGCTGTCACACCTCTTCCCAGAGAACATCCCTTGCTGGCTCTCCTTTACATCATCACTGAGTGCCTTGGGCTGACTGGAAATGCCCTTGAACTCTGATAATGTCTCTTGCTTGCTTGGACAGAGGATACAGAGAGTGTGTGTAGCACAGCGCGCCACTTCCTGAGATGGTCTTTTCTACTGTCAAACAACTCGTGTCACTATTTCCCCAAATGTTTAGCGGAGAGCTGCATTCTCGAAATCTCTGCTCATGTATTTTAGTTCTGCCCACCGGAGCCAGGGGTGAAGTCTACCAAACCAGGGCTTGTCAACCTTCTTCGGCCCCTGGACTCAGAGAAGCTGTTGTAGACACCACAAATGCATATGGCACAACCAAGCACATGCCATCACATTGACTTTAATATTTTAAAAAACAGGCTTAATTTCAGCAGGGAGAATATACTCTGTGGGTACCAGGGAAGGTCTGTGCAAGTGCAAGTGGTCATGTTGGTGATCTCAGTGCTTCATCATCATATAGCTCTTATTAATATAAAAGGGGAAATCCATGGCTATATATATATTCAATGGCAGATTTCAGTCAACCTAAATAGTTCAAATGTTTGGGAGTTTCATAAATATGTACCATTTGTGATGAATCTGTTAGGTCTTTAAGTTTGTGGTTCACTGGGGGTTCATAGCTGATATTGCACTTTTGTTGTTTTCAGCTGCCTGGCTTTTTGAAAGAAGAAATGAAATATATGCTGCTAACACTCTTGAAATATAGGGAAGTTGATTAAAGTGACTGGAAAGAATGATTGGTTCCTAAGGCACCACTTCTGCAAGCAAACTTCTCAAGAAGAGCATCTCCCTGTGCCCAGCTTGTTGCTTCACAATTCTGAAAGCATTTTCTCCCAGAGGAGGTGTCCTGCTGATGGTGGACTTCGTTTCTTCTGAGAGATCATCAGCCTGCTCAGGGCACCAAATGCACACATCTGCTGTCATAGATAGCTACAGCGAACATCCATGAAGTGATAGGCAGGGCCAGTCCAAGACATTTTGCCATGAGTGGCGAATGAGTGAGATGCTACACTCTGTCTCCCACACTCCTTGGTATCTTCCATCCAGCTGAGCTCACAAGAGGCATTATCAGAGCTCAAGGACACATTCCAGGCACCCAAAGGCACCTAAGGGTGATGTAAGGGAGAGCCAGTAAGGGGTGTGACCTGGAGACAGCCTGTGGTTGGTTTCCTGCCTGAGTTTCCACACCCTTGTAGCAAACCATTACCTTGAGATTGCAAGAATCCATGGCATTTACATCTACAAGGGGCAGCATAATGAAGTAGAGCAACCCGGCCTGCAATGAAATTTTGGCTGAGAGAGTATGAACTGTTCATGGCAATCTTCTTGGGCTTCTTCTGGGGATACCCCTAAAAGAATTGCCCCGCTGAACAGTTGCTTGTCTTTCTTTTCAGTGATGAAGCCGCCCCTGAGTGGAGCAGAGCTCAACCCTCTCCTAGATTCACACTGCTTCCAGGTCAAGCATTGTTGTTCCTTCCTTGCAGCCTCTCAAAATGATTCCTATGAAGTCAACCGTTCAATATCTTGTTTCCCCTTAGATAATTTCTTGAATTACTCATTCAGTGAAGAGGGTGTAAATTATGCTTCATTTCTATCCATGATTATTAATATATTAGACAAGCATTTTGAAAACGAAGATAAAAGCCTTCTCCAAAGTTCTCATGTGGTCTTTCTTTCAAAGCTAATGATGTGCGAATTCATTATAGAATCTCTCATCAATGGGTTGCCTGACCCAATTTCACCAATTGCCATCAGATGCTCATGTTGTTTGTTAAAGATGCTAGATCAGTGATTTGCGAATGGAGGGTTAATGTACCAACCCGCTAGGGTCATGCCTTGCTGCTGCTCCAGTTGCTATCAGTATGTTTAGCTTAGCATTTGGGGGGGCCTACGAAAGCTAGATCACATGAGAAGGGATTTCATGTCTTTGTGACCTCGGTGCCTGTCTACTGAAATATACTGTATGTGGAGCTGCCCTTGATAGCTGTGTAGAAGCTTCAACTTGCAGATATACCCCAACATACCCTTTGGAGTTTTGAATTATGGTGCTGGAGGAGACTCTTGAGAGTCCCATGGACTGCAAGAAGATCAAACCTATCCATTCTTAAGGAAATCAGCCCTGAGTGCTCACTGGAAGGACAGATCGTGAAGTTGAGGCTCCAATACTTTGGCCACCTCATAAGAAGAGAAGACTCCCTGGAAAAGACCCTGATGTTGGGAAAGATGGAGGGCACAAGGAGAAGGGGACGACAGAGGATGAGATGGTTGGACAGTGTTCTCGAAGGGACCAACATGAGCCTGACCAAACTGCGGGAGGCAGTGGAAGGCAGGAGTGCCTGGCGTGCTCTGGTCCATGGGGTCACAAAGAGTCGGACACGACTAAACAACTAAACAACAACCCTTTGGAGATGGGTATGTTGGTAGGAGCTAATTGCAAGAGGGACTTGGCACCAGAACCACATCCCTGGCAGTGGCTCTTTAGAATTGCAGTCAGGATGCTTCCCCAAACATGTTCTGTGTGTTTCTGGAGGATGGGTGTTATCTGCGACGTCTTGCATGACCAACACATATTCTGCCATTAAGTTATGAAGGAACACATAAAGCTTTTTTATACTGGGTCCCTTGGTTCAATCCGGTTCTACACCAACTGGGGAGCAGAGATCCTGGACTTTATCCATCTCAGTAGAAGCTCTTGAAAGAGGCCTGGCTACTGGGGCTCAGCCCTCTTAAAAATGTCAAACTTTGTTTTTGGTTTAATTGCTCCCCAGCTACAGATTCCTACCCCCCCTCCTTATACATCCATTTGAACTCAAAGAGGATTCTAGAGTTCCCAAAAGTATTGCAGTGGGGTCCCATCATGTGTCTATATAGGCAGAAAAACTATTTGTGTATAACTAGGACTGCTGGCTAATCAGCCAACCTCCTTGGCCATGCCCCTGTGATCTCATTGGCCCATGCCCTCCTAGAAGCCCCAGCAAGTCTATCTGGAACAAGCGCCCCTGTCCCTACCTGCAGGTGCTGAGGCTGGAACCTAGAAACTTCTGTGCACACTGTTTCATCATGATTACGATCCTCCAACCCTACCTCTGGATCCTGTGCTTTAATTTTGGCACATCCAAAGCGCTTGGACCCATCTTAAACAAGAAGCTTTCCAAGGACATATTTAAACTTAAAAATATTTTTTCCCCACACAAAAAACCCTGTTGCCTTGCTGATTACGTTATAAGCACTACAGATTAGGCCTCTCCATAAATTACAAGCGGCTGAACATCCTTTAGCATCAAACAGAATGACAAAAAGCTACACCATAATGAGTAATGGTTAAGGCCAATTGCTATTTAATTATGTAGATGACTTAACATCCTCCCATTGATGTTATCAGTATGTTTCAGCATGAAAGTTCTCCCACATTGCTTTGCTATGCCTTGTCCTACAAACACACTCACTTATTCACTCACTCACTTGCACAGATATGAATATTTTGCCTCTGACCATGCAGAAACAGCAGAAAAGGAAGAAAATGCACTTCCCAGTTAGAGGCAGTAATGCTTCTGAATACCAGTTGTTGGAATGCACAGGAGGGTAGTTTGCTCTTGTGTTTGAATCCTGCTTGTAGGTTCCCCACAGGTATCTGCTTGGCCCCTGTGAGAACAGGATGCTAGACTAGATGGGCCATTGGTCTTCATATGTCCTTATGAACCATTTGCAGCCCACATGCAGCACAGTTCTATACTCAGAAAGAACTCCCATGGAATTCTATGGAGAATATGAGTTAATCCAGCCAAACCACCACTCTCCCTTTCTCTGATAGGATTGATAACATTGCGCTCACACCCAGAATAAAGAGGCAAAATGCATATATTGGTTTCTATGGGCATGTGCCCTGTCCCCACGCAGCAGCCAAGACTCGGGGCAGGGCTGAATCAAGTCTCCATATCACTGGCAGAGGAAGAGGACATGGTCCTTGCTCTCAAACATAAGACTGGTGGTGTGGAGTCTAGGTCCACAAAGCAGGATTGCCTTAGTCAAGGACCTCCACACCAGGGATGGTGAATCTGTGGCCCTCCAGAAGTTGCTTGTCTACAGCTCTAATTACCCACAATCACTTGCCATGGGTGCCGGAGCTGATGGGTATTGGAGTTCAACAGCCTCTGAAGGATCACATGTTCCCCATTCCTATTTAAAATTCATATCAAGTCTGGTTGTAAGATGGAGTGCCACGTCAACCTTGGAAGATGGAGAAAGACCCACCTTAGAAACTTTGAAAGTCTTATTGAAACTCCCTTTGCTTGCACCAGAATCTATAGAGCTTTTGCCTACATATTTGCATCTGATTTTGTGTTAGGCAAACCTTTGGCCACAACTCTATTTATTCTATTTATAAGTAAGTGGATTGTTTTGCGGCAAGCCAAATGGGTAGAGTTAATGTCTGTACAAGGACATGCCTCCTGCATGAATATGATCATGAACAAAGCAACTGCATTAACATTTGTCCGCTCCCGCATTTTTGAGTCGCTTAAGATTTTCCTCTAAAGCACTCTGATTATGCCCTCTCTCCTTTTGTCTTCCATTTCTTAGTTAATTTGACAGGTGAGGAGATTCTTTAGCTCCTAGATTTTTTAGTCGGCTTCCTTTTCATAATAACACTTTTCTGATTTTGTACCTAATCCTTTGGTAGCCTTTGAGTCTTGATTACAAATGCACTATCAATTTCTTTGGAGTGTCTGTGCATTGTGCTCTCTGCAGGAGCAGTAATCTTTTCTCAATTAACACTTTGCAGAGATCAACCAAGATCAGAAGAATGGCTCATTCTCTTTAGATTGAGAGGATAGGAGTTGGGTGAAATTCCTTATTCAGCAGCAGCCCATCTACCGCCAACTCTATATGCATCCTCCCTCCTCCCCGTCCCCCCCCCCAAAAAAAGTGCATATGCTGGTTGTAATTTTATGAAATGCAGATGCTGCACAGAGTTGAACTGAAATTTATTAATGGAGCAAATCCAGTACTAATTTTTTCAGCTGTGACATAGACAAAAGTTCTGGCAACAGGAGCAGAAAACAGCTTTGATTACCTCTGGATGGGCCTGGAAATAACTTTGCTGATGCAACAACAGATGAGTGCTCAACCTGTTCTACAATCGCCACTCACTTCCTGCTTCATGAAAAGGGTTGTGTGATTTTTGTCTCTGATTGTTAACACTTTCAAGCAGCCTCAACCTACTAAAGTCTTCCTGCCCCTGATTGTGCATGTAAAATGTGAGCTGTTTTAAGACCATTGTGTTGCCTTCATCCATCTACGTACACGTACCCTCTCACTACTCGTGATGCCGATCACATAAGTGACATTTCAGCACTGGTAAATTACCTTTCCCTGAGCTGAAACATCAGTGCGGACAATAGTCTGCCTACCCTTCTGGAAATGACAATCAATTCACAAAAGGGCATGGACCAGTCTCTTTGGGGAGGCATCTCGAGGCAAAGCAAACACCGAACTTTCCCTTCATAGCTCAAACTGAAAATGAGTCTGAGGTGGGACAGGGTGGGAAGCAGGGTCTATCCACCACCCATGCCAGTTTCCAAAATATCATTACTATAGCAAGAAATGTAGAATGCTCTGGCTCTGCCCCCTAGCCGATCAAACACACAGAAGGACCAACACCCATCACATTAGGCTTGGACAGGGGTGTACTGGTGTTTAGCAACTGGGGTGCCTTGTGCTTGAGGAATTCAATCTTTGCAAACCCCAGTTTGAAGAGAGCCATCCATACCTTCTGGACTAATGTGCAGATCACAACTTATTCATCCACTGGCTTTCACATTCACCGGATGCTCTGACAAAATTCATGCCTATGATTCCTAACTGCTCTAGCAGAACCTCATTGGGTGATAAGTGCCACTGCTCAATGGCAGGTCAGTAATTGGAAATGATTTTGATCAGGATTTAATCCTGGACGAATCAACTGATCTGACATGTGCTACCAGAACCTGGCTGAGCAAGGATGGGGGGAGATCAGTTTGATGCAACTGTACCCAACATGTTTTCAAGTGCAGCAGAGGGTTTGGTCCAACAGGTGGAGTTGCAGTGATCTACCATGAATCCATCCCCTTGTTGAAAGTCTGGTAGTTCCAAGATTGGAGTATGTGCACCAGGAGGTGGTGGGGCATAAAGACATTATTAGGAGTCTGCTGATGGAAGGCTTATTCCACAGCAGTGATGGCAACAAAGAAGCCGTTCTTCTCTGCCAGAGAGTGGTGAGATAAAATGGTGGCAACATGCTGTGAAAAATGTGAAAAAACAATTTGCAGATAAAACCATTCACATCCACTCCAGGTCTACATAGAGAGAATAGTGGTGGTAGTAGTAGTAGTACAGTGGTACTTCGGTTTACAAACTTTATCTGTTCCAGAAGTCCGTTCTTAAACCGAAACCATTCTTAAACCAAGGCACGCTTTCCCTAATGAGGCCTCCCACCACCGATGCCCTTCCACCATTTGGATTCTGTTCTTAGACCGAGGTATAGTTCACAAACTGGGACACTGCTTCCGTTTTTGTGGAGTTCGTAAACCAAATCATTTGTAAACAGGACTGTTCTTAAACCGAGGTACCACTGTAATAGTATAATAATTTTATTTATACCCCACCTAGCTGGGCTGTGTTGCCCCAGCTACTCTGGATGGCTTCCAACACATACGAAAACATAATAAACCATCAATCATTAATATTAACAGTCTGATCCAATACAAAATAGTCACAGTTAAAATAAACAACTTATATCAAATAAAGCAATATTCAACAATCCATTAGAATCGAATATTAAACAGTAAAATTAAATATCAGCAAATAAAAAACAGTTTACACTTATCAATTACAATAAAGAATTACTAAATCGCAATCAGTAAAAGTAATGGCAAGTCACAATGCTTAAGGTACCACAAACCATACCCTCTGGGGTGGCTGCCAACGCTTCATCTGGACTATTTTCTTCAAATGGAACTCCAACCTCTTTTCTGCCCTCTCAGACACAAAGGAGAGGATTTGAGAACTCATACTATTAGTAGTAGTAGTAGTTCTGGGGTGATGGCAGAAGCAAGGAGCCACTTGCCCAATTTTGATGAATTAATCTCATCTTGCTCAATCTGACAATGTGGAGAAGTTGCTTGGAGAGGTGAAGCCTACGACTTGACCATCCTAGTTAGTGGAAGGTGCTAGAGAGGGCTGGCCAGTTGAGCGCTTCTTCAAGGGTGGGGTCACCAGCTCCCTTCTCATGTCCCACCATCCTGACAGAAGGTGGGGGAGCAAAACAATCCCTGGCATAGTGCTGCAGGAACAATATAGTGATTCTCTAGCTTGGGGGCAGGGGGAATAAAAAGTTAAAACAGATGAGCAGGTTGAAACGACGGAAATCCTCTTTGTGCCTTTTGCAAAACTTGACCTCACTGCCCTCAACTCTATGGTAATGAACTAGCAACAATGAGCCATTGATAATGAACAAGCATGGTGGGGTTTTAAGAAGCCTTTTCTAATAAGCGGTTTTAGTGGCTCTCTTGATTAAAGCACTGATCCACTAGAGGCATGCGAGATTTATATGGACAACAACAATATATCAGTTTTAGATCATTCTTCTAATTACCCCCCCCCCCATTACCCCTCCAGAAGATTTCGTCAGGTACAGGCTGCCACAATCCCTAACCCAGTGGATTTTAAAAAATAAATACTACTCAGAGAAACCTGGAAAACCCTACTGAATTATAATTGGCACATCTTAAGCTTGTTCATCCTTCTTATGTTACATCTGTTCTTCTACATACTGCTTCTGAAGAGTTCGACACATCTGGTTGGGTGTTATTTTGACATCTGGACACTGCATCTGAATGTCTGATGCTCACATCTTAAGTTCATAATGCAACTGTCCAAGTTCATAGGATGATTGCTGTTACACTTCCTGTGATTTTTCTGCTTAGTTCTCATCTTCAAATGGATGTGTTGCTGTTCTTCTTCTTAGAATCATAGAATCATAGAATCATAGAGTTGGAAGAGACCACAAGGGCCATCGAGTCCAACCCCCTGCCAAGCAGGAAACACCATCAGAGCACTCCTGACATATGGTTGTCAAGCCTCTGCTTAAAGACCTCCAAAGAAGGAGACTCCACCACACTCCTTGGCAGCAAATTCCACTGTCGAACAGCTCTTACTGTCAGGAAGTTCTTCCTAATGTTTAGGTGGAATCTTCTTTCTTGTAGTTTGGATCCATTGCTCCGTGTCCGCTTCTCTGGAGCAGCAGAAAACAACCTTTCTCCCTCCTCTATGTGACATCCTTTTATATATTTGAACATGGCTATCATATCACCCCTTAACCTCCTCTTCTCCAGGCTAAACATGCCCAGCTCCCTTAGCCGTTCCTCATAAGGCATCATTTCCAGGCCTTTGACCATTTTGGTTGCCCTCCTCTGGACACGTTCCAGTTTGTCAGTGTCCTTCTTGAACTGTGGTGCCCAGAACTGGACACAGTACTCCAGGTGAGGTCTGACCAGAGCAGAATACAGTGGCACTATTACTTCCCTTGATCTAGATGCTATACTCCTATTGATGAGGCCCAGAATTGCATTGGCTTTTTTAGCTGCCGCGTCACACTGTTGGCTCATGTCAAGTTTGTGGTCAACCAAGACTCCTAGATCCTTTTCACATGTACTGCTCTCAAGCCAGGTGTCACCCATCTTGTATTTGTGCCTCTCATTTTTTTTGCCCAAGTGCAATACTTTACATTTCTCCCTGTTAAAATTCATCTTGTTTGTTTTGGCCCAGTTCTCTAATCTGTCAAGGTCGTTTTGAAGTGTGATCCTGTCCTCTGGGGTGTTAGCCACCCCTCCCAGTTTGGTGTCATCTGCAAATTTGATCAGGATGCCCTTGAGTCCATCATCCAAGTCGTTGATAAAGATGTTGAATAAGACCGGGCCCAAGACAGAACCCTGTGGCACCCCACTAGTCACTCTTCTCCAGGATGAAGAGGAACCATTGATGAGCACCCTTTGGGTTCGGTCAGTCAGCCAGTTACAAATCCACTGAGTGGTAGCATAGTCAAGACCGCATTTTACCAGCTTCTTTACAAGAATATCATGGGGCACCTTGTCAAATGCCTTGCTGAAATCAAGGTAGACTACATCCACTGCGTTCCCTTCATCTACCAGGCTTGTAATTCTGTCAAAAAACGAGATCAGGTTAGTCTGACATGACTTATTTTTCAGAAATCCATGCTGACTATTGGTGATCACAGCATTCCTTTCTAGGTGCTCACAGACTGTTTGCTTAATGATCTGCTCCAGAATCTTCCCTGGTATTGATGTCAGACTGACTGGGCGGTAATTATTTGGGTCCTCTCTTTTCCCCTTTTTGAAAATAGGGACAACATTTGCCCTCCTCCAGTCTGCCGGGACTTTGCCTGTTCTCCAGGAATTCTCAAAGATGACTGCCAGTGGTTCTGAAATCACATCTGCCAGTTCTTTTAATACTCTTGGATGCAGTTCATCTGGCCCTGGAGACTTGAATACATCTAGACTAGCCAAGTATTCTTCTACTATCTCCTTAGTTATTCTGGGCTGTGTTTCCTCTGCTGAATCATTTGCTCCAAATTCTTCAGGTCGGGCATTGTTTTCTTTATCGGAGAAGACTGAGGCAAAGAAGGCATTGAGGAGTTCAGCCCTTTCTGTGTCCCCTGTTTGCATTTCACCATCTTCTCCTCTGAGTGACCCCACGGTTTCTTTGTTCTTCCTTTTGCTACGAACATACCCATAAAAGCCTTTTTTGTTGCTTTTAACCTCTCTAGCAAGCCTGAGTTCATTTTGTGCTTTAGCTTTTCTGACTTTGTGTCTACACGTGCTGGCTATTTGTTTGAATTCCTCTTTGGTGGTTTCCCCCCTTTTCCATTTTTTGTACACATCCTTTTTTAATCTTAACTCAGTTAAAAGTTCTTTAGATAGCCACCCTGGCTTCTTTAGGCACCTTCCATGTTTCCGTCTCATTGGTATTGCCTGAAGTTGTGCTTTTACTATCTCCCTCTTAACAAACTCCCAGCCATCTTGAACTCCCTTTCCTTTTAGTATTACTGTCCATGGGATCTCACCCAGCACTTCCCTAAGCTTTATGAAGTCGGCTTTCTTAAAGTCGAGAAATTGAGTCCTAGTATGCTTGGCTGCTCCTTTCCGCTGTATAGTAAACTTCAGAAGAGCATGATCACTCGCGCCTAATGATCCTTCCACTTCTACCCCACTAACCAGGTCATCAACATTGGTTAGGACCAGATCTAAAATGGCTGTTCCTCTTGTTGCTTCTCCCACTTTCTGGACAATGAAGTTGTCTGCAAGGGCAGTGAGGAATCTGTTTGACCTTATGCTCTTGGCTGAGTTTGACATCCAACAAATATCCGGGTAATTGAAGTCCCCCATTACTACTATCTCCCTTCCTTTTGCATGCTTGGCCATCTGTTCCAGGAAGGCATCATCTATGTCCTCCGTTTTGCTTGGGGATCTATAGTAAACTCCCACAATGAGGTCACTGTTATTCTTCTCTCCCTTAATTTTGACCCAAATGCTCTCACTTTGGCTTTGAGGTTCTAAATCTTGGATCTCTTCACAGGTATACACATCCCTGACATATAACGCCACTCCTCCTCCTTTCTTGTCTGGTCTGTTTCTTTGAAATAGATTGTATCCCTCCATTATTACATTCCAATCGTGGGATTTATCCCACCAGGTTTCAGTGATTCCTATTATGTCATATTTAGTTTGCTGTACCAGGAGCTCAAGCTCATCTTGTTTATTTCCCATGCTTTGCGCATTAGTGTACAGACATTGAAGTCCATTAATCATTCCCCCGTGTCTCTTATTTAAGGATTTTCTCCTCCCACCACTAGGTCTGCATGCTCTTTGCTCCATTCGGTCTATGACATTTGGATGATCATCTTCATCAATTGATAGACTCCTACCTTCAGGAGCACTGTCTCCCTCCCCCACATTAGTCAGTTTAAAGCCCTCCTGATGAGGTTTCTGAGATTTTTTGCAAAAACATTCCTCCCAACCGTTGTGAGGTGCAGCCCATCGCTTGCCAGAAGTCCATCTTCAAGAAACTGCATTCCGTGATCTAAGAATCCAAACCGTTCCTGTTTGCACCATTTGCGAAGCCAGTTGTTCACTTCCACTATTTTTCCCTCTCTCCCTGGGCCACGTCGTTCAACTGGGAGGACAGATGAGATGACAATTTGTGCATTTAATTGCTTCAATTTCCTGCCCAGAGCCTCGTAATCTCTTTTGATCTTCTGGAGGCTATTGCTTGCAGTGTCATTGGTTCCCACATGAACCAAGAGGAAGGGGTATTTGTCAGTGGGTTTTATGATTCCTTGCAGTCGTTCAGTTACATCTTGGATCTTAGCCCCGGGGAGACAGCACACTTCCCGAGACATCTTGTCAGGCCCACAGATCACTGCTTCTGTTCCCCTCAGTAGGGAATCCCCTATCACCACCACACGCCTCCTCTTAGGTCTGGTCGGGGTTCTTCTGTGAGCTGTCGGTTCCAAGGTCGCCTGGACATTCCCAGAGGACTGCCTTTGTTCCTCGTCTTCATATACCTGATCGACTGTAATGAGGGAGAGATCCTCAAATGGAGTCTGCTCTTCGTCTTCCATGCTAGGGGAAAGGACCTCAAAGCAATTGCGTATTTCTAAACAATCAGAGCGAACCCTGGGCCTCCTACTTCTTTGAGTCACGTTTCTCCATATATCTGGCTCCTGTGTTGGTGAACTAGCCACCTTCTCAGGGGAGTCCCCTGTCTCTTCCTTGGTGGAGACGGTGTGCTCTGTTGCTTCCAAGAAGAGTTCCAGCTCTCTAATTCTTTGGAGCGTAGCTACACGTTCCTCCAGTTGCTGGACTTTGTCTTTTAAGAGGGCAATCAACATGCAATTGCTGCAGGTAAAGCTGCCTGCAACCTTTGGCAAGATGGCAAACATTGCGCAGGAACCACAGGCGACTGCAGCTGTTCCCTCACCCTCCATCTTGGGAACGTGTCGTTGGGGGTGACTACAGTGGTCCTCTCAACAGAAGCCCTGCCCCCTCTGACCTTTGCCCAGAGAGAGCAGCTAAACAGCCACAAGAAACTCACACAGGAAAACCCTTTTTGTTCCTTCTTCAGCTGCTGCCCTAAAGCTCCTTCTTCAGCTGCTGCCCTAAAGCTCTTCTTGTTGTTGTTGTTTTAAAAATAATAATTTGAGAATCAAATTTCACTCTGATTTCTGTCATTGACACAATTGCTTCCAAGGGCCTCTCTGGCACTGTAGGGCCAGCTTCACTTTGTATACTGAAGAGTTGCTGTCGATGAAAACCAACTGGGTGAGGACTGGCGCATAAGTGGTGTCAAAGGCAGATCTAGGAGAGTATGACCAGTCGAACTGGACACAGAGTTTCTGGGGGTGCTATAGCAGGCACAGTAACTATGATGTCCAATGGAAGGCGAGAGACGGGGGCACCAGATTCCAGTGTCACACAGGGCGCTACCGAAATTTGAGACACCAAGATGGTATAAATCTCATTCTGGAGCCAACCAAGAAGGTGAAGTTGCTTCCAATGTGAAGAGAAAATTCCGAGATAAATGGATCAATAATCTGACTTGGTAAAATGTACTGGCCCAGTATACCTGAAGGAGCGTCTCCACCCCCATCGTTCAACCATTGAGGTCCAGCGCCGAGGGCCTTCTGGTGGTTCCCTCACTGAGAGAAGTGAAGTTAAAGGAAAATAGGCAGAGGGCTTTCTCGGTAGTGGTGCCTGCCCTGTGGAACTCCCTCCCATCAGATGTCAAAGAAATAAACCACTATCTAACTTTTAGAAAGCATCTGAAGGCAGCCCTGTTTAGAGAAGTTTTTAATGACTGCTGTTTTAATGTATTTTAAATCTTTTGCTGGAAGCTGCTCAGAGTGGCTAGGGAAACCCAGCCAGATGGGTGGGGTATAAATGGTATAGTAGTAGTAGTAGTAGTAGTAGTAGTAGTAGTAGTAATATAGTTTCCTGCACCCGAGTACCTAACACCTATCTTGATCTTAGGCCCCCATCTCCACTACATATTTAAAGCAGAATTTTCTGGGAAGAGGGATTGATAGTTAAACCATGCTGGTAATTGTAGTTCTGGGAATAGGGGGCTTGTAGCAACTCTCAGCATCTTTAAACAATGACAGCTCTCAAAACCCTTGGTGGGAGAAGCCATGACCATATAAAGTGGCATACTAATGCTTTAAGTGCTGTTGGGTCCTGAGCATTCACCAGGATGTTCAAATTCACATGTCATTTATTTGATAGCCGATCCAGGGCACCTCACCTTGGTGCAAGGCCTACAGAAACTTGTGCAGTTGTGTTTTCTCATAGTGGATGGATTCTGTCCAGTGTTTTTAAAAATAAAAGGCTAGTCGTTATCTTGTTAAGTGGAGAGGAGGTAAATAAAGCACAGGCAGATGAAAAGGAATAAATGAGAACAACTGAGAATGCCCAATCGAAGAAAGCCGCAATGGTTTCTAATCAGAAAATTATATTTTTAAGTGAAGGAGAGAGGAGGGGGAATCATTGTAATTTCTCAAAAGCTTAAACATTAAAGACTATGGGAATTATATCAATTTCTTCCTAAAGGGCAATCATTGTCAGATGAAGAAATTACTAGATGATCACAATTTCATTTGTCCGTACAGCATTTAAGGTCTCCTGGTACTGAAGATTTTATAATACTGATAATTATCTACTTTTCCTCCCTGTTTTTCTATAATGCAGCACAGCATCCCATTATGTTTTACATAATTAGCAATATTCTTTGTATAATACAAATCTGACAAATCGGGCTTTAGAAGTTGTACAGAAGCAGATAGGCTATTAGGTTGGAAATTAATGATCTTCATAGGTCAGAAGCATTGTACAGATAATCATAAAATGTTTGCATTGAGATCGTCAGGGTCTTATGCACTCATTAATATTTAAGATCATTTTATTTTTCAGAAAGAGGGATCTATCAGAAACTCTCTCATTATTTTTTAGCTTCGATGCCCCAGGCGTCCATCACACATAGCTGCAATACCACAAGGACCACTTTTGGTGGTACTGTGCCATACAAGGTGCCATACTTTAAGAACATAGAAAAATGGGAACAAGTCCAGAAGAAAACAGAGATGGTCAGAGATATGGAAAGCAAGTCCTTTGATGACAGGTTGGAGGAACTGCATCTGCCGGACAGAAGAGGTCACAGACGTGCAGAAGACGGACTAGATCACATGGGCTCATATTACAGAGGGCAAATTTTCTTTGAACATTAGGAGATGTTTCTTGGCAATGAAAGTAGTTCCTTGGTGGAACCAAATACTTAGAGGAATGGCAGGATATTTCTGGATAAACTAACTGGAAGGATTCGAAATCGGTGGGACCAGAAATTCACAGAAGACTGGAGTAAATTTACAGATTATTTGAAAAGTATTTGTGAAGACCAGATGACGTTTGTAGGTGTGCAAGAAGTTTTGTGAGGAGTATTATTGGAATTATTGCAAAAATGGAAAAGGGGGAGGATGATTAGTTAAGATATTTAAAAGTAATATAAATTTAAGAAATGCATAAGAAGTGGTTAAAACGGTGGATCATCAGAGGTGCTGAAGTAAGTCCAAAATGATTGTATAAGTAACAAAGTTTTGTGGTACGTATTATAATTTATATGTTAAAATTAATAAAAATTATTATAAAAAAAGGAATGGCAGGATATTTCTCACTGGATGTCTTTTTTTTAAAAAGGCTGGATTGCAACATTATATGCTACAGCATCTGGAGGGCCACATGCTCACCAACCCTGCTATACATGTCTACTCACAAGTAAGTCCCTCTGATTGGATTTTTCTCCAAAGTAGACCCACTTGGAACAACACTGAATTCAGCAAGGTATACCTCTGAGTGCATGTGAGTTGGATCACACTACAGTGGTACCTCGGGTTAAGTACTTAATTCGTTCCGAAGGTCCGTACTTAACCTGAAACTGTTCTTAACCTGAAGCACCACTTTAGCTAATGGGGCCTCCCGCTGCTGCCACACCGCCGGAGCATGATTTCTGTTCTCATCCTGAAGCAAATTTCTTAACCTGAAGCACTATTTCTGGGTTAGCGGAGTGTGTAACCTGAAGCGTATGTAACCCGAGGTACCACTGTATTAGGTTGCAATGCTAAACACACTAATCTGGCATTAAATTCCATTGCACTTGGTTGGGTTTACATCTGAGTAGCCATGTGTAGGACTGCACTGTCAGAAACCGCACAGGCTACAAATAAATAACAAATCAAACCATGATGCAGTGACAAGCAAAATGATCTACAGGTCTTGTCAGTGTCTCGTGTTTTGCACACCCATGGGGGTGGAGTATAACTTGTCAAGCTAAACCATCGTTTCGCCATATGTTTGGGATCTTAACTTGGATTAAGGCAAGAAACCATGGTTAGGCATTAGGCCTGCATCAACCCACTCAGTCACATCAAGGGCAGCACTAGCAAGGCTTTCAACAATTTCATGTCTTTTGGAGCTTAAGCTTTCTTTCTTTAAAGCTTTTATGATGCCCTCTTTGGAATATTTTAAGATTTAATACTATATAATACTTCCAGACATGATCTCTTTCCCCCACGCTTTGAATTTTAGTTCTTTCCATTATCAGACAATCCCTTTGCTTCTATGGACTGTGGCGTACGCTCTATTATTGTAAGGTATTTTATAATCCTCTGTCACAAAGCAATAAAATGTTTTTTACTTTATTTATCCTTAACAATAAATATGATTTTCTTCCCCCCCTCCTTCCCGGATTGCCTTCATATTCACCATGAGATTGATAAGGGCATTGCTAATTTATTGTGCATGGCATTATGGCACATAAAATTTGCAATTTAATAAAAGTATTTGGTAAAGGTGCCATTACATTTGCAGAGAGTTGTAAATGTTTCAAGCATTTGTTAAGTTTTATGGCTGACTTGGATTCACAATGGTCCCATTGGCTGGAGATGGCACTTCTCCACACTTTGATTCCCTTCTTCATAGTGAAAACCATTTTCTGGCCAGTGTGAATCATCTGAGTCAGGACAAAGATACAAGGACAAAATCCTGTAAATCAACCGATTCAGCATTATGTCTATTTTGATTTTTTTAAAAAAAAAACAAAAACAAAACTTGGATGAAGATTATGGGTGGTCTCTCATACTTCAAAATTTACACTGCTCACTATTCCATTTTTTAAAACCACCACATCACAAAAGTGCATTCAAAATTTATTTAATTGCCAGTGAAATTCTCATGGTTGTTGCTGCAGTTACGTCATTTTCCATACAGTCGTGGAGTGAGAGTCCTTTCCTTCACTCTACGCATCATCTCTGTGGTGGTCTGCACTCCGCAGCCTTCCTGGGTGCTTCCTGAAAACCCCATGATGTCGACTTGGTAGACAGCCTCCTCAGCATCCCGTGTTTCAATTAAAGCTCAGAGGACGACGTCATGATGTAACTTCTCCCATGTGATTTTTTAGATCAGGAAGTGCAGGCTGCTGGAGAGACTGCAGAGCACTCAAGAAATGTTTAATGAATAGGGAAAAAACACACCTTCAATTGTCATCTTTGGAGCAATAAGGTAAGCTCAACTCCACATCCACTAAGGAGCCTAGATAATGAGGCAGAAAAATGGACGTACCATTCACAGTGGAAAGAGTTTTGAGAAATTTGGGGAAAGGTCACAACCTAGCACTATTCATTTGCCTGTTTACTGCTCCAGCAATTTTGCCATGTCTTGCCATGTCTTCAAGTTCATCTACTGAATTAGCTTGGTTTGTATTCAATCGTATCACAGTTTGTGTCTAGTTGGCTGATATTCAAATAGGAAGCCCCAAGATCTGTGTCTTTACATGCAAGTAAAGCTCTGCTGGGACGCAGGTGGCACTGTGGGTTAAACCACAGAGCCTAGGACTTGCCGATCAAAAAGTCGGCGGTTCGAATCCCCGCGAAGGGGTGAGCTCCCATTGCTCAGTCCCTGCTCCTGCCAACCTAGCAGTTCGAAAGCACATCAAAGTGCAAGTAGATAAATAGGTACCGCTCTGGCGGGAAGGTAAACGGTGTTTAGGTGCGCTGCTCTGGTTCACCAGAAGCGGCTTAGTCATGCTGGCCACATGACCCAGAAGCTGTACGCCGGCTCCCTCGGCCAATAAAGCGAGATGAGCGCCGCAACCCCAGAGTCAGTCATGACTGGACCTAATGGTCAGGGGTCCCTTTACCTTAAAGCCCTGCTGGAGCAGGCAAAATCCTATCTCGCCTAGCATCGTGTTCTCACAGTGGCCAACCAGATGCTAGCAGGACCAGCGGGCAACAGCATTCTCTCCACCCATGTTGCCTGTGCTAGATAATAGAATGGCATTTGGGGGGAGAAGTGTTCTGTTGAGCCATAGGGGACCCACAGAGAAATTCTCTTGCAATTCCACTTTCCAAATCCCACTCTTGAGTGCTGCGTGAATGTAAGAGACTTGTCATTTCATTAATGAAGAATGACCAGTTGTCACCCCACATGGGGGAAGATGGAAACACATGACACATTAGCAATGAAAGACCATGAGACAACCCAAATGCAAATACTGATGGCTGGAAAAGATAATTAAAGCTCTTGAGACTGTGTTTATGAAAAGGTAGCATGACAAGGCGCTCGGATGTCGACACGGTGTATTTATATTGACAGGAAATGTCCAAGAAATCTTTCTTTTACAATATAGCTGTCAGGAGTTTTTGTAATTTTTCAGCACGATACAAACATTTATTGACTTTGTGTAAGGAGAGCCCCTAAAACTGTCCCTTTCCCTTGTTATTTGATGGCACTTTGGTTAAAGACATCGCTGTCTTTATAATATGGGATCTGGAGAATTCCTCTTCCACTGTCAAGATGTTCCATGTTGCTAACGTATTTCATGCAAGCAACATTTGAAAAATGTTCTTTTAAAAACCCAGCTAATTACAGTTCTTGGCTTTGACTTTTAAATCCCTGCATGGTCTGAATTCCAAAGATCTTGGGATACAAAGACCATCTAGCTCATAACCTCACCCCCAACCCAAGGTTTACAACCAACCAGCCAAACCATCATATAGGCACCATGCTTTAAAACTATCTTTCATACTGGTGACCAGCAAGCTATTCAATGGCTTCCTTTGAGAGGTCTATCCTACCTGCTTCCTTTTGGAAACAGGAATTAAATTTGAAGGAAACTAAATTGCTATCTGCTGCTTCTTACTCAATTGCATACTGGCAAATTCAGGTTGTATGATTACAGTTGGTGCCGTGCTCCAAACACTGGACTTTTTGTGATAAAGAATGCAGCGGAAAAAGGCACTAGCTAGCATGGGATAACACTTGCTTTGATGCAACATCATCTAACATCATCTGAGAGTGGCCTTATTCATGGGTTTTTCCACTTTTATGTTTTTTATGGTTGAAAACTTGCTAACTTAGGCAAACCACTTTGAGAAGACTTGGGAGAAAATGTAGAATATAAGTATCATATATTTGCATGAAAGTACAGTGGTACCTCGGGTTAAGAACTTAATTCGTTCTGGAGGTCGTTCTTAACCTGAAACCGTTCTTAACCTGAGGTACCACTTTAGCTAATGGGGCCACCCGCTGCTGCTGCACTGCCGCCACATGATTTCTGTTCTCATCCTGAAGCAAAGTTCTTAACCTGACGTAATATTTTTGGGTTAGTGGAGTCTGTAACCTGAAGCGTCCAAACCTGGATCTAGGCATCCAGAGAATTCTCCATTTATTTTACCAATCAGTGGTACCTCGGGTTTCATACACTTCAGGTTACTTAGGCTTCAGGTTACAGACTCCGCTAACCCAGAAATAGTACCTCGGGTTAAGAACTTTGCTTCATGATGAGAACAGAAATGGTGCTCTGGTGGTGCGGCGGCAGCGGGAGGCCCCATTAGATAAAGTGGTGCTTCAGGTTAAGAACAGTTTCAGGTTAAGAACTGACCTCTGGAACGAATGAAGTACTTAACCTGAGGTACCACTGTATCTGGGATTTATTCTTTTAAACAACCCAAAAAAACAACACATATTTGCAAAGCAAGACCCCTCAATAACTTAAGTTATTTTAACAAATATACGTATCTGTTTGGATAATTTACCCAGTTATATACATTTTTTGTGCGTAGTACTTACAGTACAAAGTTTCAGTGAAATGGCACAGTGAATTGGACTAAGCAGAACTAGACCTATTTTTTTAAAAAACACAAAAAATAACCTGGCGCATGAAAGATTTCACACTCACTTTGTTCTACATTTTGGCAGAACCTGCTTATGACAGATTTTGTGGTGGGGATTGAGGCCAAAAATGACTATCCCCCTAATTATGAACTCTTTCCCCCCCACACTCGTCATGAACTGTACCCACACACAGTATGAAAAGATTCATTTGGGAAAAAGAGAGAGAGAGAGAGAGAGAGAGAGAGAGAGAGAGAGAGAGAGAGAGAGGGAGAGAGAGAGAGAGAGAGAGCAGCAGCAAGATGCCATACTATATGGACAGAGTGGAAGAGAAATAAATCCTGGGATTTGAAGCTGTGCATTGGTGGCCTCTGAATGTTGCCAACAATCTCTGAAAGGGATTTCGTTCTTTATTTGATTTAAATACAGTGGTACCTTGGTTCTTGAACTTAATCCATTCCAGGAGTCCGTTCAACTCCTGAAACTGTTCAACAACCAAGGTGTGGGCTCCCGATTGGCTGCAGGAGCTTCCTGCTCGCAAGAGGAAGCCGCGTCAGACATTCGGCTTCCGAAAAACAATCACAAACTGGAACACTTACTTCCGGGCTTGCGGCGTTCGGGAGCCGATCTGTTCGACAACTAAGCCATTCAGGAACCACTGTATCAGCCTTTATCTGAAGATCCCAGGGTAGTGTAGAACATTAGAAACATAATTTACATACCATAGCAAAAAAACAAACAAACAAACCCACAATGAAACAATCACAGAAAAAATGATAACAGTCTTCCTACATTTAAAAAGCCTTACTTGTTTAATAGTGGAAGGCCTAGGTAAAGAGGAATGTTTTTGCCTGGCACCTAACACATGTATTGAACACACCAGGTGAGCCTCTCTGGGGAGAGCATTCCACAGACAGGGAGCCACCACAGAAAAGGCTCCTTCTTGTGTTGTCACCCTTCAAACCTCTTGGGGAGGGGGGACACAGAGAAGAGCCTTGAATGGCAAGATAAATAGTCGAGGTTGGTTTGTATGGCCATCTTGTGCAACTTCCGGCTGCCTGCTCTGGCCATGATGCACTGGCTTTCACGAATGTAGCAGCTGATGATTGAAATCCTTCTCTAAGAGATTCTGGAAAGCAAGCAAGCAAGAGAGACTTATAGTGAGGAAGAGGCACTGATATGGAGGAAGACTTCAGGGAATGCAATCCCCCTCCCTCACGGCAGGCTGCCAGTAATGGAAAAACAAGGATCTCTTACCAAGGTATTTTATTCAATATTCACAGAGAGAGACGTAGGATGCAGTCTCTAGGATAATGGCGTGGCTCCAAGTAATCTCCTCCCCCCCTTTTACTCTGAGTCATCAGCAGCTCCACCCCTCATACGGTGGCTGCATAAGGTCCTTTGTCTATTCGCCTTCTGCTCCACCACTTTCACTGCCCTCCTGGTCCTAGGAGAAGGGGGAGCTGGAATGCTTTCTAATGATGATGTGTCAGCCAGCTGCTCCGGCTCTGCTGTTCTCCCCCTCCTCTTCTTCCATTATCTCCCAGATTTGTCCCTCTTCTGTCTCAGCGCCATGAGCTTCTGCAAACCACTGTTGAAAACCTACACTGTCCTCCTCTTCTCATGAAGGTTCTCATGAAGGTTTCCACCATTCCTCCTCAGTCCAGTCCCTGACAACTGCAGGGAATGGAACATAGCAGATTCTGTAGAACTTCATCCTATGTCCATAAGAGGTGACATAATGTGGGGTAGGGGGAGAACTCCCCACCTCCCAACAAATAGGTGATCCATTCCTGAATTTCTGCAGAGGTTGGAAAAAGAGCCACTTCTCACTTGCAAATAAACACCTGAGACTTACAGTAAAGGTGCTGTGCAAAGGTAAAACCTGCATTCATTCTTTCACCCACTTTTGCCTTTGGTCCCATCCATCATGGGCATGTGGCCCCTGGGAGGTTCTCTGAAAATGACTGCGGCCCTCCACTCTGAAAAAAGTCTCCCCACCCTTTATGAACCAATCTGAACCATGCTAGCAGTTGTGGTGTACCCTGTGCATAAGCCAGTCCGTACCAGTTATACATGAATGCCTGGTTCCGTTGCACCTCCAGGCAAAGTGGGGTAGGTCATACTTGTTCCTGTGCTGAGACAGGATATGCAGCAATGGCACCTCACAAGTGGGAACATGCCATGCCACAAAATCTTGGTGCAAGCCCCACCTGCCATAACCAGTAGTTCTTTATAGACCTAAATGCTCTATGAATATGTCACACAGAAGAAAAACCAACACCACCAAACCCACAACCCCTGCAGTGGTGTCCAAACTTTTTTCAAAGAGGGCCAGATTTGATGAAGTGAAGGGCCATGAGGGCTGACTAAAGGGCCAACCAAAGCTTCTTCTTTTTTTAGGGTTGGAGTTGTTGTTGTTGAGCTTTTTTTAGGATTGAAGTTGCTGAGGTTTTTTTAGGATTTTAACCCAGAAAATAAGCTGCCACAGGGGCCGGATTTACCCGACCAGCAGGCCGGATTAGGCCCCCAAAATGGACTTTGGACATGCCTACCTCAAAGCATTCTAACCCAGTAGCGTTCAGCTGCAAGGGACTGTAACTGGAGGAGTTAGTCATGAAAACTGGGGCACACACCCCCTTGCAAAAGCAAAATATGCAGACCCCCCCCAAAGTGTCCCTGTTTTCCAGGGACAGTCCCAGATTTACAGAAGCTATCCAGGTTTCTGATTTGATAGGACGTCCCTATTTTCATCGAAGAAATGTTGGAGGGTATGAGACAGAAGAACCTTCTCCTTGCCCTTGGATTATTCATGGAGTTTTGAGATCAACTGGGAAATATCAGAGTTTTCTCATGTTTACATCTGGGCTCCCAAGAAGTTAAGAATTCCTGGCATGCTATTCCCAGAGTTTCCGACACCCCCCACCCAACACCTTTCCAATCCTGGACCTGCCTTGTGGCTGTTTTGCCATATACACTGAAAAAACAATTGGTTTGTGAAGGTAAGTGCTAACAAGTACTAGTCGAGGCAGAATCAGGTTTCTTGTAATCTTTACTTTGAAGGTACAGTGCGGGTTCCGAAAGGTTAATGAACCACTTGTGGTAGCACTTTCTCTCACACTTTAACTCTGCTTTATTCCTGATAGAACCATTAACTTCTCCACTAACCTTTCTACTTGCTACTATTACAGACATTCTGCCCACTAAAGCTTTCTATTGATTTTTGCCAGGGTGCTTTTATAAAATGTAGCTTTAAATACCTGTTTTTTCGTGGTTGTGTTAGCATCTGGCAGTACATGTAGAGACAAAGATTAATTCGCAGGTTTCTTTTTTTCTTCCTCTCTCTCGCTTTGGAAAAAAAAGCACTCACCCAGTCACACTAACAATAAAATTGACTCCTAATTTTTACATCACAAAGCATTTACTTAAATCATGTCAAATATCTTCATCCCATCCCCCCCCAAGACTCTGCAGTATTGAGACAAGCCTCCTTACTGTGTTGTATTCAGAGCAGAGTAAATTAAGTAGACGGCATCCACTTAAACACAACACAGCCTGCAGCCTCCTCTCTTCCTTTGGCCTAGAACCTGCTGCAGGCTAGTGTTAAGATTCCTTCCTGGGAGCTGTAAAGAACCCAGCTAAAACACACACACAACAGTTAATATTTTAAGCTGTCATCACCCATGTAGAACCTGAATACTATGTAGAATTCCATAGACAAGGTGGCTCAACAGATAATGCACTAGAGCTCTACATAATGGCCCTTTTAAATTTATTTCTAATCAGGAATTAGGTATCTTCCTGATGTTCAAATTTTCAGAGTTTGAGCCAGGAGTCTGGTTACCTGGAGGTGCTGGGGGCTAAACCTTAGATCAGGCACCCCAAACTCGACCCTCCAGATGTTTTGGGACTACAGGTCCCCTCATCCCTGACCACTGGTCCTGTTAGCTAGGGATGATAGGAGTTGTAGTCACAAAAAACATCTGGAGGGCCAAGTTTGGGGGTGCCTGCCTTAGATCATAAACAGTGTTCTCTGCCACTGATTTGTGAAGATACCTGCTTGCAGAGCAGCAAAATTGTTTCTCACAGAGAAACATTTCACACGCTATTAGTGTGAAAGTGGGCATGAGAACCTTGTTGTGGCTATAAGGGTCATGGAAGGAGAAAGAGGACATTGTTATAAGGCTCTAAGTGGGACCTGGAGATATGAAGGGCAGCACTGGAGAACAGAGTGAGCCTATCCCTCCACCTTGAGAATTCGGTTTTGCATAATTTGTTTTATGGTGTACAAAAATCCAGGGAGACCTGGCAGGCCTGGAGGTAGAAATATGCCTTGTAATCTAATTTCTTTATATTTATGTACATCTGCAGGCCACTCCTTCATCTTAACATATACACACTGATAATTATCTTGGGCTCAGCAAATAGGAAATGGGAGCATTGTTAGAATGTCCGAAGTGGAACAGGAGTGTGGATCTTTTTCCACATCAAGTGCTACATGCCATTCTGGGCAACCATCTAAGAGGCAGTGTTGGTCAGGGCCAGAGGTACCCTCACAACTCTCCCTAGTCTCCATTCAGGCAAGCAAGGCATAATCAGACTTCAGTGACACATTCCAGCCAGGTAAAAACCCTCAAGGAGGCTTTGAAGTAGGACTGGTAAGGGGTGTGGCCTGAGGAGAGTGGGTGAGTTCCAAGAATCAGACAGAGATGCCTGAAGAGCTACATTTGGTCCTCATTTGCTGACCTTTAAAACCCTAAACAGCCTCAGCCCAACATACCTGAAGGAGTGTCTCCACCCCCATCGTTCTGCCCGGACACTGAGGTCCAGCTCCGAGGGCCTTCTGGTGGTTCCCTCACTGCAAGGTTACAGGGAACCAGGCAGAGGGCCTTCTTGGTAGTGGAGCCTGCACTGTGGAACGCCCTCTCATCAGATGTCAAGGAAATAAACAAGTATCTGACTTTTAGAAGACATCTGAAGGCAGCCCTGTTTAGGGAAGTTTTTAATGTTTGATGTTTTATCATGTTTTTAATATTCTGTTGGGAGCTGCCCAGAGTAGCTGGGGAAACCCAGCCAGATAGGTAGGGTATAAATTATTATTATGATTATTATTATGATTACTACTACTACTACTACTACTACTACTACTACCCTGATGCTCCCCACCCCAGCTGTGGGCGAAGAGAGTTACTTAACTGGGACAATTTGTACTGGTAGATTTCTAAAGGAGGCAATGTGAAGATGAAATATCATTGAGAGACCCTATGTCCCTTCATTCCAATCATGAAATATCCATACATATAGCATCACAGAATTGTAGAGTTGGAAGGGGCCTTGGGGCATCCCCTAATCCAACCTCCTGCAATGTAGGAATCTCAGCTAAAGAATCCATGACAGATGGCCATCCGACCTCTGCTTCAAAACCTCCAAGGATGGTGAGTCCACAACTTCCCACAACATACTTTTCATGTTCCTAGTGGGATGCTGATCCTCTGTGTTTACCCTCTGGTGCTTTTATAATTCCATTCTGCCCAGTATGGCAAACTCAGCATCACAACCTTGACGACATCCTCAGCATGTGTTTGCTTTATCCCTTTGTATAATGGATGGCAGCCTCTTCCAGTGATGAAACATTCTTGTAATGGTTTCCCCATTCCTAACACATTCCCATAGGTATCCCACTTGAGAGCCATCCAAACCGGGGCACAACTGCAACCCATAGCATTCTGCCATGCCCCACAAACCACAACCTGGCCCACTTAGTCCTCCCCTACCTGCCCTGCCTAGGATGCACTGCAGGTTCATTCTACACACACACACGTTTGTAGCTCCATCTCCTGGCTTGCTGACCAGTATGTTTCACACTGAGGACTTCATAATATGTCTAAAATATCTAATTTGGTTTTAATTGGCCTGGAAGCACTGCAGTGATATTTGACTTGGGACGCAGAGATTAAAATCTGCTCAGCCTGCTGTAAAACCATTGGACATTGGATTTACAATGGCACTAGAGAAGAATATGGCCCCGTTCTAATTTCTTTTCCATTCACCAAAGCATATAGGAGAAATCTAACTTTGCTCGCCTGTTATCAATCAATGGCTATTGCCCTGTAAATTAATTACAATAAAATATCTTAACAGTGCATTGAGCTGGCTGACAGTAATACATCAGGTCAATGGTGTGCAGAAAAGCAAATGGCCAAATGTGAGACAACCTTCTGCAATTAGGAAATATTTAAAATGTCTTTGCACGCTGAAGGGAGAGGGGCTTAGAGGATGAGATTCAAAGATGGCAACTCACTTGCTCGAGATCTCCATAGGCTTTGCAAAGTGTTGCCCTTCTTCTCCAGATCTTTATTCATTATTAATCAAAGCTGGTAAATTATTAATAAAAATGTGTTCATTAGTTTCAGGAAGTTTGGATCAAGATCTGGATTTTAGCATGGGCAAGTGCCTTGATAACAAGATGTTCCCATCCACCCCCAGAAATGGAAAGATAGCAAAGGGGGGGGGGGGGGAGAGAAATGGAACACTTTCCAGCAAAAAGTTTTTGCAGTCATTGCTTGATCATTCTAATTCATAAGCCAGTTTTCAAAGGACGGAAGAGTAGAAAACTGAACATAACTCAGATCCAGTTCACTGAGTTTATGTGGGGAGCAGGATTGCAAGAAGGGTTCATTTCCCTGCTATGATGATGGCTGGTCTTTTGGCTGATATGCAATATGACTGAATCACTTCCGTAATTTCCTATCTCTACCCATTTTTCAAAGGTCCCCTAATAAGGATATGTTGAGCTGTCATATTGACATGAGCTGGGTCATTTGCAGATCTGGTACCCCATGCCCAGATCACCTGGGGGATCAACTGATGAGTCTTATTAGAGGCAATAAGAGCTCCCACATTTAGCAACCCAAAAACAAGGATGGGCTTGTGCTGTGTAGCTCTGC
Source organism: Podarcis muralis (assembly GCF_964188315.1). Lineage (NCBI taxonomy): Eukaryota > Metazoa > Chordata > Lepidosauria > Squamata > Lacertidae > Podarcis > Podarcis muralis. The sequence goes on along the minus strand of NC_135664.1, from coordinate 61,600,171 downwards.
CCCTGGTGTCGCATGGTCCTTCCCCAACATCCTTATGTACAACAAAAACATTTGAAGGAAAGCAGCCTTTGTCCATATATTTGGATGTGTCAAGTTCAAGGTGTTAGTACTAGCGTTAAAAACCAGGTCTGTTGGCAAACCAACTCTGTGTTGCAAAAATGTCTGCCAACGTGACATGAAGGCTGGTAACATTAACCCCACCATGTGGGGATCTCTTGCAGAAAGCCACAGAACCTGAAGACAGTCAAATCATGTATCCACAGCAGTGACCAGAGGAAGAGTGACTGCTGGAAGGAGTGCAGAAAAAAGAAATGCTATGGTGCACAACCGGAAGCCTTCATCTGACCTGTCTGCAACAAAACATGTCTCTCCAATATCAGTCTGTACAGCCACAACAGGCACTGTAACTCTCTGACAGTTTGACCTTATGCCCAATGGCACACACTTCGATCGTCTCTCGAAACAGACAGGTGCCAACAACAAATAGGGATAGGGAAGCTGGTCCTCTAAATGTTGTTGGACTACAACTCCCATCTTTCAGGGAGGAGGAAGAGGTATAGATTTACAACTGGGGTTTGAGGGAGGTCACAGCTCAGATGAGAGGAACTGTTGGGAAATCATGGGAGAGCCAGAGCAACAACTGGCTGACACGTTGTCATTAGAAAGCATTCCAGATCCGCCATCTCCCAGAACCTGGCGAGCCTTAAAGGTAGGAGAGCAAAGAGCTCAAAGAGGAAGTGATGATGATGATGAATGAGGAAGTGGGAGAGACTCACTCTGGACAGCACCATTATCCAATGGGGGGTGGAGATTCACTCGGGACAATACCATTATCCAAGAGGCTGCGCTCTATTGCTTCTCTCTGTAAATACCGAAATAAAAAAGGACTGTAAGAAACTTTTTCTTGTCTTTATACTTTCCTGGGCAACCAGCCGGGAGCCACTGAGAGCATCCTGATACCATCATCCCTTGCCACAGGCCATGCTGACTGGGGTTGAGGCAAGTTGGAATCCAGTGGCGCTGTAGTCTAAACCACCGAGCCTAGGGCTTGCCGATTGGAAGGTCAGTGGTTTGAATCCCCATGACGGGGTGAGCTCCCGTTGCTCGGTCCCTGCTCCTGCCAACCTAGCAGTTTGAAAGCACATCAAAGTGCAAGTAGATAAATAGGTACCACTCCAGCAGGAAGGTAAACAGTGTTTCCGTGCGCGGCTCTGGTTTTGCCAGAAGCGGCTTAGTCATGCTGGCCACATGACCTAGAAAAACTGTCTGTGGACAAACGCCACTAGTAAAGCAAGATGAGCACCTCAACCCGAGTCATTTGCAACTGGACTTAACTGTCAGGGGTCCTTTACCTTTACCTATTATGTCATAAAGGCTGCAGGCTCCTCACCCCTGCTCTGAATTCTAAATTTTATGCGAAACTGGGCATAGCAATGGGTGCAAACCTTTCTGCAACAGGCAAGTTTCTGCTTACCTTCATGTGCCCCTGTCTTTCCACCATTCAAGCAAGCAAGAAGCATCATCGGAGTTCAATGTTACATTCCAGTCCGGCATAAATACTTAAGAAAGGCTAGTGAGGGTCATGGCTGTATGGGGAGAAGGAATGCAGCTGGCGAGGTGGGTGCTTTGGGGAGAGATAAAGAAGTACGGAGAGCCATTCTTCTGACCATACACAGTCAAGATCCAAAGCTCTCTTCGAGTGCAGCAGGAAACACCAGTCCTTTTGGTAGGCCTTAGAGGACTCTGCAAACTGGCCAGGCCAGTTGCACATTCTAGGCACACTTGATATTTTGTCCTTCCCAAGTGAAAGAACAGGACTTCCCATTGCATTGACAACCCAGAGTTCATAAATGCACTTAACATGCATTGACCAAAATATTATTTATTTGTAGATTCACATTGATCTAGCAAAAAGGAAAACCCAATAGATGAGGCTCTGTTCCTGGGGTATTTGTTTTCTTCAATGATTACCTTGGCAATATAATGTCATCCTTTTGCAAATCAATGGTATTTATTACAGAACTATGATAGCTCTCTACAAGGCTAATGAAAGAGAGGGAGGAAGAGCTGCTCAGGTTAATGAAGTCTCTGTGTACAAGAGCTAATGGCTCCAAATTGTCAACAAATTAAAAAGGGGAGGAAGAATCTTAACTAATAGTATGATATTATGGAAGAGAGCTCCTGAAATGTTTCCTCTATGAATTTGTTTGTTTCTTTGTTACTTCTGTATTGCATCCTTCCTCCACAGAGTGGATGTTTGTGTGGGATAACCAGGCTCATAGAACCAACATGTTTAAGTTTAATTAATGTATGAGTAAACTGTCCTGGCAAGCTTACATTATGCATTTTGTATTTTTATCTTGGTCTTTTATGTTGTGAACCGCCCTGAGATCTATGGATGAAGCGAAGTATATCAATAAATAACAGATAATAATAATTAGCTATGACCATTTCCCATACTTTGGGAGGACATGAGTAATCAACCTTTTCCCTCTACTCTGGCTATCTGAGAAGCTCAGTGTGTGAAGATGTTTAAGCTGGTTGCTCCAACTCAGACCTCATGGCTTTCACAAACCACTCTTGAGTACATTATCTCTGCACCAGGTAGGTGTCCAATCCCAGCATTCAATGAAATGTGGGCAGGTTTAAGAAAGGGGGTGTATTCATTGAGGCTGAATCAATGCAAATACAGTAAAACCTTGGCTCCCAAATGCCTCCGTTTTGGAACGTTTTGGCTCCCAAACTCCAAAAACCCGGAAGTAAATGCTCCGGTTTTCAAATATTTTTTGGAAGCCGAACGTCTGATGCAGCTTCCGCTTGAGTACAGGAAGCTCCTGCAACCAATCAGAAGCCGCGCCTTGGTTTTCGAACATTTCGGAAGCCAAACGGGAACAGATTGTGTTCGACAACCGAGGTTTGACTGTAGCAAGAGTAAACACAGTCCTTTGTGCAGTTTGGATCATGGTGATATTTACTGAAAACTTTTGCAGTGTAAGCAATCTCATGGGCACCATGTTGGTGATCTGTGAATTACATGGTAGGGTGTCCCCCCCCCCACTCTTTCCCCCTTAAGATTTGAGTGTCCCTCTCAAGGCTATCCCTCTCCCTTTTCAAAAGCAATGTGGGGCGCAGCTCCAAGCCTGAGCCTCACATTCTTTGGAGGTTTCCTTTGGCCTGTCAGGCGAGAGTGCTTTTCTCCTTTTCTCCTCAAAACAGACTGTTGCCACTTTCCTCCAGCTAGAAAGGTAAATCTTCAAAGGGGTCTCTCTACCCCGTCAGTCCTTGTGTCAAGAACTTGATACGGCAGACATTCCCTTACCTCAGCAAATAACTAGAATCTATATCTTTCAAATAGATAGCAAGATAAAACATCTCTCTGCTTCTTCTTTTTTTAATCTCTACTGCAGGGAAACTTTAATCAATAAAACCTCCGGTTTGATCTGCAAGCAGGCTGCACGATCATGCACAGTGCGCTTTCCATAAGATGGGGCTTATTCTAATCATGCTTCAAAATTAAGCGTGGGCTGGAATAAGTTCATTAAAGCAATAAAGGCAGAGTCTAATTATATAACTGGGCCACTCGGTAACAAACCTGTACACTGTAGGCAGAACAAGGGGCTACAGAACTCCTCTGATTGAAGGAGTCAAGGCTGTCTGTATCGGGGAATTAAAGTTTAATTTAGATTTTCTTATCATCTGACTTACAAGAAGATTCTGAGGAAGTGTATTAGGTTCCAACCAGCTGTAATTAATTTAAATTTCTGATCGTAATGAAGAAAGCACAGTGTTTTCTTTTTTCTCTTGCTGTCGTCTTCTTTCTGTTTTTTAAGGGAATACTATTTGATTGGCCAGGTTGAAAAGACCATAGAACGATAAATTGAAACAAAGCATAAAGCTTAATGTTGCTGGCTGTCAACATGACAGACACAGCATCAGTATAACAGAGTCCAGGGTTCCTTCAACAGACTGTGGCCACATTCACCACGAACATTTAAAAGCACTATGATACCACTTTAATGATACCACTGGTATCATTATGATATCACTGGGCTCATGGCCACTGGGCCCATCACCTCCTGGCAAATAGAAGGGGAAGAAACGGAGGCAGTGAGAGTTTTTATTTTCTTGGGCTCCATGATCACTGCAGATGGTGACAGCAGTCACGAAATTAAAAGACGCCTGCTCCTTGGGAGAAAAGCAATGACAAACCTAGACAGCATCTTAAAAATCAGAGACATCACCTTACCAACAAAGGTCCGTATAGTTAAAGCCATGGTTTTCCCAGTAGTGATGTATGGAAGTGAGAGCTGGACCATAAAGAAGGCTGATCACCGAAGAATTGATGCTTTTGAATTATGGTGCTGGAGGAGACTCTTGAGAGTCCCGTGGACTGCAAGAAGATCAAATGTATCCATTCTTAAGGAAATCAGCCCTGAGTGCTCACTGGAAGGACAGATCCTGAAGCTGAGGCTCCAATACTTTGGCCACCTCTTGAGAAGAGAAGACTCCCTGGAAAAGACCCTGATGTTGGGAAAGATTGAGGGCACAAGAAGAAGGGGACGACAGAGGACGAGATGGTTGGACACCGTTCTCAAAGCTACAAACATGAATCTGACCAAAGTGTGGAAGGCAGTGGAAGACAGGAGTGCCTGGCGTGTTCTAGTCCATGGGGTCACGAAGAGTTGGTCACGACTAAACGACTAAACAACAACACCACTTTAAAGGTGAAGCATTCAAGCAGGGCAGATGAAGGCCAGTAGTTCCATGGGATCAGGCCCAGCAGTGGTTGAGGAGACAAACATCAGCAGACCTTCCAAGTGTCCCGGATTTACAGAAGCCGCCCCAGTTTATGATTTTATCCCTGAATGTCCCATTTTTTGTTAGGACATCCCTATTTTCATTGGAGAAATGTTGGGAGGGTATACCTTTAGAAGACATCTGAAGGCAGCCCTGTTTTTAAGATTGAATGTTTTATTGTGCTTTTATATGTCTTGGAAGCTGCCCAGGGTGGCTGGGGCAACCCACTCAGATGTGTGGGGTATAAATAATAAAATTATTATTATTATTATTATTATTATTATTATTATTATTATTATTACTACTACTACTACTACTACTACTACTACTACTATTGAATAGGATGTCCATATTTTCATCAGAAGATATGCTACCCACAGAAATTCAGAGATATTCCCATACTCCCCAAAGGATGTAAGATGGAAGAGTAGGGCATCTGCTAGGCATCTAAAAAAATATCCCAGCTTCAATTTCTGGCATCTCCAGGTAAATAATCATTTGTGCAGTTTGGAATTCTGTGATATTTACTGAGAGAACCCTGTCTGAAATCCTGGACAGCTGCTGCCAGTCAGTGTAGACAATACTAAGCTAGGTGGGTCAATTGTCTGACATGGTATAAGACAGTTTTCTCTGTTTCTAGTTGACGGCTATATTCTGACTCTTGTAGAGTGATGGCAGGGGATATGTCAGTTTCTGTTCTCTCCATTTCCCTTTCCCCCAATCTACAGTTCTCCACATTTCCACATGAACAATTTAAATTGCAATTTAAATACAGTGGTACCTCAGGTTAAGTACTTAATTCATTCTGGAGGTCCGTTCTTAACCTGAAACTGTTCTTAAGCTTAAGCACCACTTTAGCCGCCGGAGCATGATTTCTGCTCTCATCCTGAAGCAAAGTTCTTAACCCGAGGTACTATTTCTGGGTTAGTGGAGTCTGTAACTTGAAGCGTAACCTGAAGCGTATGTAACCCGAGGTACCACTGTAAAAGTCTTTATGAAAACCCATAAGCATTTTCATGCAAAGATGAACAACTCTGTATGGAAACTTGCCAAATATATACATTTTCTGCAAGGCAATTTCCCCCAACAGAACATGTTTTTGCCAATATGTGCTGTTTCCACTCTACTGTATGCATTTTTGTACATATTACATGGCCAGAAAACTGCATTGCAAAATTTGGAAAAGTGCAAATTTTGCATACACACACACACACAAATATATATATAATACGCAAATACAACCAAACATATACTCACTTATTTTTTTAAAAAAACACACACACAACACACACACAAACTTGAATACAAACAAATACAAAGAATACAAAAATAAATACTACCCCTATGTGGCTTCCCTCCACCAGTGTACATTTCTTATTCCTTAATATACTTATTTACATTGCAATTTTTATCTCTCATCCTTAATCTTGTTATTTTACTAATATTTTGTTTTCTGAGTCGGCTTTGCGCACTTGATCTAAACATATCAGCATGTAGTTTTTAGAACCGTGTTTACTCATGTATTCTTCAAACCATTTCCATTGTGATCTTAATTTCTGATGTGTTTGATATCTTATTACTGCAGTTAATTTTGCCAATTCGATGAATTCAGAAAGTTTATGTAGCCCATCTTCCTTTGTAGGTATACAGTTTCCTTGCCAAAAATTGGAAAAGTGTGAATTTTGAAGGGTGGCTGATTAGTGCATTTTTTTAAAAAGTGCAAATGAATTTTTTAAAGTACACATGAATTGAATTTTCCCCTCGCCCTTATTCTGGGGTATTGACTGGACTGCTAATTGAATCCATTCAAATTTGCTCTTGCAGAGGTGCTCAGAAAATATTCCTCCTTGCGCTGTCTTGAAGTGTGATTTTCCCCCAACCCAACATACCAAAAATGCTAATGGCAAGTGCATGACTGACTGCCCATACATCCACATTAGTTCCATGACACTGTGGCTCTGTGGATAAACCCTGAAACCTTTGACTCCCAAAGCAAAGACCTTTGGTGCTCCAGCTAAAAGGAATACCTCTATTATCTGTCAGTAGAATTAAGGTTTAGATCTTTTCCTAGGCTTTCAGCCACCAGAGAGAAACACCATTGCTAACAGAGAAGCACATTTAATTCTATTTCAAAGAAGCCAATGTGCACAAGGAGATTTTAAACCATTGCGGTCGTTTCCTCCAAAGGGGTGGAAGAGTTTCGGCAGGTGGAATATATACGATTTGGGGAGGGTGCAGAGAAATTTCAGTCATGGATTTGACCCCGAACAAGCTTTCTTGCAAGCAAGGCAGCCAGCGAAGCTTCTTCTAAGCAGTTTGATGAATGGGGCCAATGCAAATAGTTCTCCATAGAAATAAAGCTTAGTCTCATTCGGGATGTGTCCAAAGTATTATGACTATCAATCACTGCAAAAAATCTGAAAACCATTTAAAAAACAACACCGTCATATGTAAAGAAAAAGGTATCTCCTTGGTTTTTAAAACCACCTTTTGGTACCCTGCCAGAAAGCACACTGACAAAACAGGGCTAGAGACTAACTTTTAAATTTAAGGTAATGATTTATTATTACAGAATGAATTTTGGCTACTTCCCTTAAACCTATGCACACTCAGAACTGGTATATTCTATACTTGAAGGATCTCTGTTGGAGAAGTTCTCTATTGGAGAAGTTCCTCCCATATAAATACAGAGTTTTTTATTATTATTATTATTATTATTATTATTATTATTATTATTATTATTATTATTTATACCATGCCCATCTGGCTGGGTTTCCCCAGTCACTCTGGGTTGCTCCCAACAGAATATTAAAAACATGATAAAACATCAAACATTAAAAACTTCCCTAAACAGGGCTGCCTTCAGATGTCTTCTAATAGTCAGATAGTTGTTTATTTCCTTGACATCTGATGGGAGGACGTTCCACAGGGCAAGCACCACTACGAGAGAAGGTATATTATTATTATTATTATTATTATTATTATTATTATTATTATTATCATCATCATCATTTACATAAATCTCAAAAGGCATAACAACTTATGGTTTTAAAACAGAAAAACTAAAAATAGGTTTAAAAACAACACAAAATGATCACATAAGGTAGAAACAAAAATGTATTCACTTTTGTGTGTGAAAACTACAAAAACCTGTGGGTGCCTGTCATGCCACACCAGGAACACTGAACGGGAACAGCTGCACTAAAAGCCCTGCTCTGAGTTGCTATGGAGCAGGCTTCTGATATCTGGATGGCCTTAAGGGGAGTCTTAAACAAATATGAGCACCCGGGGTCATTGTCCACAGGGTAGAGGTGAACTTGCAGAAAACTAGAACACCAAGGGATTGTTATATGGCCAGGAAACGGAGCCTCTCTCCAAGCAGGGTATTAAATACAAAATGTGTATCAGGCCCAGAAGACCCTGTCAGAAATCCCATCAGCACTTCCCACTAAATGGCTCATGAGCAGATTTCCAAAACCGCTGAACGTGTCATCAGGGATTACAACAGCTGATTAGTGAGAGGGGAAATAGATGATCCTGCCTCAGATCAGACAGTTAGAATTTATGGGCCTCCAACTCTACTGTTCTGTGATGACTTCCTAAGTTAATGGGCAATGATCCATTAAGAAAGTCAAGGCCTAACTGCAAGAGTCTAATCTCATATATATGGAATAGCAGAATAGTCTACATAGCTTCAGATCTGGGATGAACGTAAGAAACTGCCTTGTGCTGAATCAGGGCATTGGTCCATCTAGCTCAGCAGAGTCCGCAATGACTAGCTGCAGCTCTCAGGATTTCAGATAAAGAGATATTCCCAGCCCTACCTGGAGATGACTGGGATTGGACAGAGGACCTTCTAGATGAAAATCATGTGCTCTACTACTGAGCTATGGGTGATGTCCATGGGAAAAACCATTTGTACCAACTGGCAGGACACAGAGAGCCAACATGATGCCCTCCATATGTTGTAGACTGATGGAAGTTGTGGCCCAAAACATCTGAAAGGAAGGAGATTGGCTGTCCCTGACACAGGGCATCAGAACCTGGACATCAGGGCACTCCAGTCTTCAGGCTGAGGACCCTCACCGGCCTACTTACTCCTAGTCTGACTGTGGACAATTGAAATAGCCTTCCTAACCGCTACTGCACTTAGGAACAACCGAAATTAGTGCCCAGGCAATGCTTGTTATGACTCAAGATGCAATTTTGCCTGGGCTTGGGCCTAGCTCAGAGGCCTTGGGCATATGGAAGTTGGGTCCTACATTTAGGTTCTACGTTTCCAAACCCCTCTGGTTCTGAAATTCATGAACATCACTGGTAATTATTTGAAGAGCTCAGGTTATTATCCAGTTTGAAATTTCAGGTTGAAAGGAGCACTATGTGAAAGAGTCATTTTCCCAATGAAAAACTTAGATGGTATAAATAGTAAAGATAAAGGGACCCCTGACCATTAGGTCCAGTCGTGACCGACTCTGGGGTTGTGGCGCTCATCTCGCTTTATTGGCCGGGGGAGCTGGCGTACAGTCATGTGGCCTGCATGACTAAGCCGCTTCTGGCGAACCAGAGCAGCGCATGGAAACACTGTTTACCTTCCCTCCGGAGCGGTACCTATTTATCTACTTGTACGCTGACGTGCTTTTGAACTGCTAGGTTGGCAGGAGCAAGGACTGAGCAACGGGAGCTCATCCCGTCACAGGGATTCGAACCGCCGACCTTCTGATCGGCAAGTCCTAGGCTCTGTGGTCTAACCCACAGCGCCACCCGCTTAACATTAAAAATAATAAAAAAAAACTTGTGGTTTTGCCCTGATTGTGCCTGTTTCACTGGTTCCCGAGAGCCAGTGTGGTATAGTGTTTAGAGTGTTGGACTAGGACCTGGGAGACCAGGGTTCAAATCCCCACTTGGCCATGAAACTGACTGGGTGACCTTAGACCAGTCACTGTCTCCCAGCCTAACCTGCCTCTTGGGGTTGTTGTGGGGATTAAATGAGAAGAGGGTGAACCATAAACACCACCTTGAACTCCTTGGAGGAAAAGGTAGAATGGGGGTTGGACTCGATGGTCCTCATACCCCTTCCAACTCTACAATTCTATGATTCTATTAAAGGTAAAGGGGCCCCTGACCATTAGGTCCAGTCGTGGCCAACTCTGGGGTTGTGGCGTTCATCTCGCTTTATTGGCCGAGGGAGCCGGCATACAGCTTCCGGGTCATGTGGCCAGCATGACTAAGCCGCTTCTGGCGAACCAGAGCAGCTCACGGAAACGCCGTTTACCTTCCCGCCAGAGCAGTACCTATTTATCTACTTGCACTTTGATGTGCTTTCGAACTGCTAGGTGGGCAGGAGCTGGGACCGAACAACAGGAGCTCACCCTGTCATGGGGATTCGAACTGCCGACCTTCTGATCGGCAAGTCCTAGGCTCTGTGGTTTAACCCACAGCGCCACCCACATCCCTATGATTCTATTAAATGCTATAAATAAATAATCCCACCCAAACAGGGATCATGCAACAGAGGGGATGATGAGAGGGCAAGTGATGGCAACAGAACTGAATAACTGAACTCCTGCAAAGTCTTGAAAGGGGGGGACCCATAATGTGTACATGACACAACAGTACTGGGATCAGTTTTGAGTAATTATAAGCTGAGGGCATGTTGCCTTTTTCCTGAGGATTAAAGAAAATGGTGAGAAATTCTGTGCGCGCCTATGAGTGATGAATTAGCCTCCTCACAATCATCTTGGAGGAAATTAGCAAGTGTTCAAGCTTTTAAGACCCCGGGTGGACTGCGACGACGGAGAGAGTGATTTGGGGGTGCTTCAGCCTAATCAAGCTGGTACCTGCTACCAAAGGCGCAGCTGGGATTGTGAGCTGACTGCTGGGAAGAAACTTGAAACATTATTTTCATGCCCCGCTTTCAGTCATAAGTAGGTGTGTTGCATTTTCAGGGGAAGAAAGGGAAACTCAAAAATCTCAAAAGTAGAACTCTTTTCATTTGCAATATTTATACCATGACATACAGTTCTCAAAATATAGTATGTTGTTGCATGCCACCCCAATTACCAAGTGGTGCAAGATTCCAGGGGTTCAGGCGTGCTTAATCCAGGGTTTATGTCTGCTTTTGGAAAGCGTGTTCTCACTAAAGGAGAGCACGTGTTGTGGATGGGGCCAGGCAAAGCACCCCGTAGTTGCCAGGCAGGATAGATTGAAAGGGCCTGGCTTGGATTGGTGGTTGGTGTTGCTGGGGTAAATTTGATGTTGCCAATTTGGGGGTGGGAACAGAGGTTATTTAAACAAGGTTCACAGCAAGCTGCTTTCTCTTTCGCTGTGGGCACCAGATCACCCGCCCTCCCTCCCTTGTTTGGGCTTGTGCTTTGACCTTGCTATGCCTGTCATGGGGTTGTCCGCCTTGCTGCGGGGACCTGGTAGGAATTTTTCCATTTGGCTGATTAGTGTGTGCCATTTGGTTTTTGCCTACTGCGTAGCAAATCATCACAACTTGTAAGGTTGGCGGTTAGGCATTGGTTTAAATTGGTTGGTGGAGGGGTATAGATTGGCTGTGCCTGCCCCTCCAATGCTGCTGCTGCACAGGAATTCCGTTAAAGGAATTCAGGGGCTTACCATTCTTTCATCCAAACCCCTGGAATCGGGTTTGGGCCGCGTAAGCCCCCGGGAGCATGCGGGGAGAAGCTGAGGGTCTGTGCCGCAGCTCCAGTTATCCCTGATCTTGTTCCTCCACACTGGCTTTCGCTGGAATCCGGGAGTCAGTGCTGTCTCCCAAGGCGGAGGGGACAGATAGTCATAACCAATGCCTAAGCAACTACTCAAAATTTGTATGTTTAATAAAGTTGTGGCCAAAATTATGCCAAAAACGTTAAACAAAATTTATGAGTGATGTGTGAGTTATTGGGGTAGGGGTGTTTTGGGGGACCTCAGCATGCAAATGATGCACAGTGACGTCTTTATGATATATGGTTTATTTACACATATATACAACCTGGGCCTACGATGGAAGGGCTCATAGCATTAACACCCCAAGAAGGTCTTGAGTCTTCTGCCTTGGATTCAAGCAGAAATCAACCATAGTTCTTTGACCCTTAGCTGGATCCTTTCCCCTGCTTACATCACAGCAAACTCAAGAACTCTGCTTCAAACTCTCTATGCTGGCTGTTTAGCCATAATAATATGCTATACTCCAAGGCATGACCTCCATCTTCAAAGCCAATCTACCTACTTCCATTAAGACTTTGGTCTTCTTACCAGGGGAATCTGATGGAATAAATCATGTGTTTCTGGTCCACCATATACACATTGTTTGGCATTTCATCTACAGACCTTCCGCCCATATCTGGTAGCTCCCAAACTGTATTTGGACAAATTGTCCAAGGCGCAGGATTCATTTCTCTGTTTATTTTGATATCTCCTCCATCCTCCTTACCTTCTCTTCTAGATGATGTCTCTTTACCTCCCCCCATCCACACTTCCCATTACGACACAGTCAAACATAATTAGCCTGGCATTAAATATGGAGGAAATTTTGTAACTACCAGTTGTTCTGTAGCCATGGTTACATCCGAGATTTATGCCGAACAACTCCAGTCCAGGCACGCACGAGCAGTTAGCAGGAACAGCGGTAGGGTAGCACTTTGTGTGTATGTGCAGGTGTGCCGATGTGACGGTTTGCCAAAAAAAAGAGAGGAGCCACAGGAGGTGATGGGTAAGGGTTTGAAAAAGAGAGGGAGAGAGAGAGGGAAGGTAAGACAGAAGGAAAGGGAGGGAGGCAGATTGGTAGAGGGAATATTCAGTGACATTTAAGGTGCTAATATCCAGAAGTCAACCTTTAATTTGACAGCTTTTAGTGCTAGTTAATTTCGCTCATCCAGACGAGGTGTAGGAAATTTGCAGCACCTTTAAATTATCACGTTTTTCCACACTGCCTGGGGCCTATGTGGAATACCTGATCCGTACTTCGGTCCTGCCACCAGAACCACCCATTTCTCTCTCGCTAGCCTTCCCTCTCTCTCTCTCTCTTTCCCCTTCTTCTTCTTTTTTCCAGGTCAGCTGAAGTAAAACTTTCGTTCCCTTTTGCAGACAATTAATCTTTACCTAATTGAAGCCGGGATGCTATAGGACGGCCCTCGCCGGGGCCTGTAAATCTCATTTAGCAAAGTGGATTCCAGGCACACGCAGCACCTAATGATGTGACAGGTGGGCTGCACCGCAAGACAGCAGCCTCAGAAAAGTTGATTCTCATTAGGCCCACGGAGTCCCGCAGCCAGTTTTTATGACGGCTGAAAAACACTAATCGCATCTGTTTGCTGCTGGGCGGGGTAAAGCAGGGCGGGGGGGGGGGGGAGAAGAACAGAAGAGGAGAGCTTGAGAAAGAAATGCAAGAGATTAGGAGCGGGGAAGAGGAAAGATACAATTCTTTTCTTTCATGAGTTAATATCCTTGACTCCTGCCCCAAAAAACAGCAGGTCTGCCTCCCACCATGAGATCAGCATCCATTCTGCTGACTCCTACAGGGTGCAAGCTTTCCTCCCCCCCCCCCCCCCCAATTAACTGGTGCGGCAATGGAAAGGAGAGCAGGCCTTGTGTTGGGTGAACCAATTATTTTGAAGGGTATTAAGTCATCAGATTTACTTTTATCTTGATTGCATTGTGGAAATCGTGCATAATTAATGGTGGGAGCTTATTAGGAAAATGATTAGGCAAATTACACAGGTGTCGGATGCATTTTTTATGATAAATTTGCTAGAACAATCCTGCAATTCCATCTGTTCAGCTCATATCAGAATGTCACTCTGGAAGAAATTAATGGTGCAGAGTCACACCAAGTTACTGGCAGCCTCGACGGCAGATTTATGTAGCCCTCTTTCTTCTTCTTTTAAAAGATAAAGTTGAAAATTACCCAGGATTTTTTTTTTTCCCTTCAGGAAATACTTGATGATTCAGTTCAATGAATTACATATTTCAGCTTTGTTTTAAATAATAATGACAATGATACCAATAAGAACAATAACCAGTTGGAAACAGTGTGGGGAGTATATTCCTCTCTATGTCAGGTTGATGGGTATGTAAATGAAGAACTATAATCAGAAAGAACTAACAATTCTTTCTGCCAGAGTGCTGACTGTATAGAAGCAGTTTGGCCAGGTCTATGCCCCTCCAGCCCACAAAATGCACACACTGGCTGCATTCACACATGCAGTTTATTGCGTTAGTTTAACTGATTATAAAGCTTGTGCTTTTGTCACATTTTTTAATGTTCCCTTCACACTAGACACACCTCTTCGATCACACATTGACCACTATACCACCATGTAATGGTAAATCGTAGAATCACAGAATTCTTGAGTTGGAAGGGATCTTGAGGGTCATCTAGTTCAGCCCTCTGCACTGCAGGTATCTCAACTCGATCATACATGGCAGATGGCCATCCAAACTCTGCTTAAAAACCTCCAAGAAAGGAGAGTTCACCACCTTCCAAGGGACTCCCTTCCACTATCGCACAGCTCTTCCCGCCAGTAAGTTCTTCCTTTCTTGTAACTTTCTTGTAACTTGAATCCAATGTTTTGGGTCCTAGCCTTCAAAGTAGGAGAAAACAAGCTTGCTCCATCTTTTGTGTGACAGCTCTTTAGATACTTGAAGATAGCTATCAAGGCTCCTCTTAGTCTCCTCTTCCTCTAAGCCGGTTGTGGCCAAACTTGGCCCTCTAGCTGTTTTGGGACTACAACTCCCATCATCCCTAGCTAACAGGACTAGTGGTCAGGGATGATGGGAAGTGTAGTCCCAAAACAGCTGGAGGGTCAAGTTTGGCCACCACTGCTCTAGGCTAAGCATACCCAACTCCCTCAACCATTCCTCATCAGGCTTGTTTTCCAGACCCTTTCTCATCTTGGTTTCCCCTTCTCTGCACACATTCCAGCTTGTCATCCACACATGTCATTCCTCCACACAATCACTCTCCCTTGGCATTTTGCCATTCTTCTCGGCGTTACCTTTTCAGCATGACTTTCTATGCTGAAACACCAGCGTGCTTTCTTGCTAGGCAGACAACATCAACAACCAGCCACAAGCCTTGAAATGGGCAGGGAGTGCCATTGTTCGTCTTCCCCACCACCACCACTGACATGTGGGCCCCAGAAGGTTGCACAGGAAGGGAATGCAGCTCTCTGGCTGAAGAAGGTTCTCCATCACTGAACTAGACCATTAGAAATTGATGTGCAGGATTTGCATGTATCCTGTGAATGTCACTGACTTGTGCAGGAGTTGGTTGCCGGCATGCCTTTCGCTAGCAAGCCCTCTTTTGTCTCAGATGTCTAATTCCCTCTTATAGGCCACTGATCCAATCAACCGATCAGGTTGCGTCTGGCTAAGCAGCTTGAAATCACACTTCCACACCCTGCCGGAATAGCCTGTGGATTATTCAGCAATATAGATGCATTGTATAGCGTAACAATTTATTTTAATGTAATGCTGCCCCCTTGTGCTTTTGTATACAGGAAAGTTGAGTCAACGGTGAAGGACTTATTTTAAAGCAAAGATCAGAAAAAAACCAAAATCCTAGCTTCTGTGCAGGCTTTTCTTTTTATAGGCAGCGGGCTTCGTCGCTTGGCTATGCAGTTTGTTGTCTCTCTTTAAGCAAGAGGCAAAGCTGTAGAAACAGTCAGAGTATGAAGGTGTATATAGCACCTTGTCACATTAGGATTCTATTATACTGCATTTACGAAGCAGAGGGAAGTGGCAGCAAGAGCCTGCAAATCGAACGACTTCAAACGAATGCCACTGATTCTGAGGTCTCTGGAAGCCACAGGAGGCTGCCATCAGGAGTTTGGGACTGAAGTGTCACTAATCTGCAGATGACACCCAGCTCTCTCTATCGGTTCCATCTGAATTGGGAGAAGCAGCTGAGGTTCTAGACAGGTGTTTTGGAGACAGTGACGGGCTGGATGGGGACCAACAAATTGAAACAGAATCCTGAAAAGACAGAGGTATGATATGTTCTAAGTTTGCAAGTGCAGAAGGTAGGAAGACTGCCTTTTCTGGACTCCCTTGGAAGGAGCAGGTTCATAGCTTGGGGGTATTCCTGGATCCAACATCATCACTTGAGGCTCAGGTGGCCTTGCTGGCTAGGAGTGACTACTTCCAGCTCCAGCTGGTTTGTTAGCAACTATGTCCCCTTTTGGACAGAGATGTGTTGGCCAAGGTACTCTGTGATCTAATAACTTCTAAACTGGATTATCACAATGCACTCTACAAGGGGCTGTCCTTGCAAATGTCTGGGAAACATTAACATGAGCCAGAACTCATATCACCCCTGTTTTAAAACAGCTGCTTTGGTTGACATGTTATTTCTGGGCCCAATGCAAGGTGTTCACGCTAATGTTTAAAACCCTATATGACTCAGGCCCCAATTATCCAAAAGATCTCCTTCTTTACAGACCCTTTTGAGTGTTAAGCTCAATGGAGACCCTCTTGGTAGTTCTACCATCCTCAGAAGTTTGGAGGGGGGAAACAGGATAGGGTATTTTCTGTGGCAGCTGCACAGTTGTGGAATTTGCTCTCCACAGCAGTAGGTCTGGCACCTTCATTATATAATAAACTCCCATGTTTTTCTGTGTTAACTGGGTTGCAAATGGATTGTTTCTGGAAGCAAATGAAATGGAAATAAGCACTAAACTGCTAAATTCAGCTAGTTTTATCGAAGAGGCTTTCACGTTATGTGAAAGATAACATAAAATGTGGAAATTATCAGCTAAGGAAACATCAGGAAAGTGGAATAAAGTGTTGTCTGAATGAAGCCTTAGGCACATGGTAAAGGAAAGCTATGACTTGTTCTACTATGGATCCTTTTAATGGGTTGACCAGTTCTTGAAAGCCTGACAGGCAATCTAAGCAGGCAGAGAAATGATGTCATTCTCAGACTGTACCAAGTTAGACAACAGGTGTGTGTGGTTCATAAAAATAAGAGAAGAGTCCTGATCTATTAGACCGTCTCACAATGGCCATCCAAATGCCTTTGAGAAGCCTGAAGGCAGGAGATAAGTGCAATAGCCTATTTCACTGTTTTCCCCAGCATCTGTTATCTATATTGTCTCTGAGCATGGAGGCTCAGTTTAGACATCATGGGTAGTTCCTAGTGAAAACCTTGGATTGGTAAAGAAAAAGTGATTTATATGCATTGTATATGCAATATAACACTGCGCCTCCAGATGGTGCTGTGGAGGTCTGTTTATCCCTATCGGATTTCCCTGTTTATATTTACAAAACGTGTAACTGAAATGCTTCTTTGATGTGTCTTGATCCAGCCCTTATCCTACCATGAATTTCTCTAATCCCCTTAAAAAACAACAACCACACACCTAAAACAGTGACCACAACCACTATATATTGCGGCATCAAATTCCACCAATTCATTCTGCACTGTGTGGACAAATACCTTCTTTTGTCTGCCCGAAATAATTTCATTCACTTCATTAACACTGGTATCAAGTAGTATGTATGGGAAACAGCCTTACTAGAAAAGCTAACCAATACACTGAAACTGACACGGGGACAAAAAGAAGAAGACGCCATCACTCAGGTATGGCTTCCCTTTGTCACATACACAGCCCAACAAGACCACAACATGAACCCACTGACAGCACATGATTCAATATGGCTAACTTAACCCAACAACCCCCAACACAAACAAATCCCACTGTAACCAACCAAAGGCAATCAACCACACCCTAGACCACCCCAACCTCTCTCACCACCAAGGAAACGTAACAAGCGAATAGAAAGAGAACATACTCTGACTCAAAAACCCCACACATACACTAAGTAAAAGAGCATAAGCTTTTACTTATCCCACTTCCTCTCTCCCATTCCCCCATTTCTTCTTCCGAAACCCTATATTGCATTCAACACCAATGTCTCACAACAAATGTAACTGATTTGTAGAAAACTCAACCTGAAGAAAGAGAGAATCTATGTGCTTTTGTAAACAAGGAAAATCTTTAATAAAAAAAATATTTTAAAAAGAAAGAAAGAAAAGTGTTCCAACAATGTAGAACAACAACAACATTTAAATGCTCCCCTGTGTAAAAACATAAGGGACGCGGGTAGCGCTGTGGGTTAAACCACAGAGCCTAGGACTTGCCGATCAGAAGGTCGGCAGTTCGAATCCCCGCGACGGGGTGAGCTCCCGTTGCTCGGTCCCTGCTCCTGCCAACCTAGCAGTTTGAAAGCATGTCAAAGTGCAAGTTGATAAATAGGTACCACTCTGGGGGGGAGGTAAATGGCGTTTCCGTGCACTGCTCTGGTTGCCAGAAGCAGCTTAGTCATGCTGGCCACATGACCCGGAAGCTGTACGCCAGCTCCCTCGGCCAATAAAGCGAGATGAGCGCTGCAACCCCAGAGTCAGCCATGACTGAACCTAATGGTCAGGGGTCCCTTTACCTGTGTAAAAACAAGCAAGCAAACAAACAAAAACAAGCAAATGACTGCACACAGAAAAGCAGCATGTTGGGACCAAAGCTAGGCAATTACCTTCATCACTAAGATGTTGCTACATTTCTAGATGCGTGTGGGGTGTATTTGTTTTTTAATGGAGGAAGGTCTGTATTTTCAGTGAACTATTGCCTTCGGAATGGAGTCACCTATCCCTACCAGAGAGGAATGGCAATCCAAGCTGTTGGACTATGCCGAAATGGCAAAACTGACTGGGAGACTCAGAAACCAAGAAGACCAAATCTTCAGTAAAGAATGGGAAAACTGTAATGCATATGAAGACATTAGCAGGATTTTAACAACACTTCTAATGTAGCGAATATCATGGGCAATATGAAAAGATACAAAATATGGATTATGAAATAATATGCAGTTGAGAGGGTGTACAATAGGACTCATGGAGGGGAAAGGTGGGAAGTCCAGAGGTTTGGTGAAATCTCAAAATATGGATATGTAATTTGGATTGTTATAAACCAATATCTGTAAATAAAAATTATTATTATATATAAAAAAGGAATGGGGTCACCTAGTTACCCGAACACAGCACTCTATGGATCCATTCCTATGCTCAGTTGCCAGAAAATAAGTCTGACAGAATTTAATGAAACTGGCTTCTGAGTGGACATGTATAGCATTGCAGTGTGTCCACACTTACATCGTTTTAAAATAGGGCACAATCATTTTGAGTCCCACTACAACCAAGCTGGTAAGTTTATCATTTTCAGAGTCAGGGATCATCAGGTGGTTTACCACTAAGAGAGCAGGGAAATTCTTATCCACGCAGGCATTGACGGAAAACATAATATGCACCAAATATTATAAGCTAGGATGGAGTGGTGAGTACACATTAACTTTGAAAAAAATCAGTTTTGATTCCGTCTCACGTTTATTGCAATGTTTTATTCATACAATATTCTTGCACTTCCCTTCAGTTTGCAAATATGAGTGGCCGCCATGTGAACAAATGGTGCAGTTAATATGGATTCCCTTCTGAAAGATTTTTGTTTTCCAGCCTGTTCAACATGAATGTCACAATGCAAGATCAGTTCATGGTGCAAAGCCAGGCAGAGGTCAGTCTGCAGATCATAAGGACTGCTGTCCTGCCCATCAATATGGCAGCTCCATTTGTTAAGGATATGACCCTTGAAAAGGTGGTGGACTTCAACTACTTTTTCAGGTAGTTCGCAATCTATCGGAACCACCTGCACCACCGGGGCCTGGTAGGGACCCCAAGATCTCCTGCAATGCTTTTGCAAAGTTTTTTGCAGATAAAGTCGCTCAGATTCAGAAGGAGGTAGACTCCACCGTGGGAGCAGGGCCAGGGTGGGAGAGTGCTAGAGTTCTGTCTGGTCCTGTTACATGGGATCAATTCCAATCTGTTACCTCCGAGGATGTGGACAGGCTGCTTGGACAAGTGAAACCGACCACCTGTCTCCTGGATCCTTGCCCATCCTGGCTGATAAAAGCGAGCCGGGAAGGGCTGGGCGATGGGCTCTGCGGGGTGGTGAATGCTTCCCTCTATGAGGGAGCCTTCCCAGACCCGCTGAAAGAGGCGGTCATTAAACCGCTTCTTAAAAAAACATCTTTAGACCCAGCCAATTTGGCCAACTATCGCCCAGTCTCAAATTTACCATTCTTGGGCAAGGTGATTGAGCGGGTGGTTGCCAGACAACTCCAAGCACGCCTGGAGGATGCAGACCATTTGGATCCCTTCCAGTCGGGATTCAGGCCTCACCATGGGACTGAAACTGCCTTGGTCGCGCTGGTTGATGATCTCCGGCGGGCTAGGGACAAAGGTGAGAGCTGTTTCCTAGTTCTGCTGGATCTCTCAGCGGCCTTTGACACCATCGACCATAACATCCTTCTGGACCGTCTAGAGGGGCTGGGAGCTGGGGGCACTGTTATACGGTGGTTCCACTCCTTTCTCCTGGGCCGTGTCCAGAAAGTGGTGGGGGGGGATGAGTGTTCAGACCCCTGGGCTCTCACTTGTGGGGTGCCTCAGGGTTCCGTCCTCTCCCCCATGCTTTTTAATATCTATATGAAGCCGCTGGGAGAGATCATCAGGGGGTTTGGGCTGGGTGTTCATCAGTATGCAGATGACACCCAGCTCTACCTCTCCTTTAAATCAGAACCAGTGAAGGCGGTGAAGGTCCTGTGTGAGTGCCTGGAGGCTGTTGGAGGATGGATGGCGGCTAACAGATTGAGGCTGAATCCTGACAAGACAGAAGTACTGTTTTTGGGGGACAGGGGGCGGGCAGGTGTGGGGGATTCCCTGGTCCTGAATGGGGTAACTGTGCCCCTGAAGGACCAGGTGCGCAGCCTTGGAGTCATTTTGGACTCACAGCTGTCCATGGAGGCACAGGTTAATTCTGTGTCCAGGGCAGCTGTTTACCAGCTCCACCTGGTACGCAGGCTAAGACCCTACCTGCCCGCAGACTGTCTTGCCAGAGTGGTGCATGCTCTAGTTATCTCCCGCTTGGACTACTGCAACGCGCTCTACGTGGGGCTACCTTTGAAGGTGACCCGGAAACTGCAATTAATCCAGAATGCGGCCGCTAGACTGGTGACTGGGAGTGGCCGCTGGGACCACATAACACCAGTTCTGAGAGATCTGCATTGGCTCCCAGTACGTTTCCGAGCACAATTCAAAGTGTTGGTGCTGACCTTTAAAGCCCTAAACGGCCTCGGTCCAGTATACCTGAAGGAGCGTCTCCACCCCCATCGTTCAGCCCGGACACTGAGATCCAGCGCCGAGGGCCTTCTGGCGGTTCCCTCATTGCGAGAAGTAAGGTTACAGGGAACCAGGCAGAGGGCCTTCTCGGTAGTGGCTCCTGCCCTGTGGAACGCCCTCCCAGCAGATGTCAAAGCAATAAACAACTATTTTACTTTTAAAAGTCATCTGAAGGCAGCCCTCTTTAGGGAAGTTTTTAATATTTGATGCTGTACTGTTTTTAATATTCAGTTGGAAGCCGCCCAGAGTGGCTGGGGAAACCCAGCCAGATGGGCGGGGTATAAATAATAAATTATTATTATTATTATTATTATTATTATTATTATTATTATTATTATTATTATTATTACCCATCAGCCCCAGCCAAAATGGCCAAAGGTCAGACTGGCTCAGAATGATCTGTGGCTGTCAAGGAGCAAGGCTTCAGACAGGGAAGAGGCATGAGCAAAAATGCTGAGACCTACTTGGCTGGTGGCTGCATCTTCTCAGGAGAAGGTAGGTCCAACACTGCAACTGTCCTTCCTGACTGACACCTCATATGTTTTATGCCCCCGTTCAACAGTTCAGCAGGGAATCTGCTCCCTTGCGTGCAGAGTAGCCATTCAAGAAGGAGAAACAGCCAGCCCCGTGCAGAATCAGGCCTTCCTGCTTAACAGCTGTGGGTTCGAGGACGGACAGACATGAGAACCCCACAGAACAGCACATAGGAAGAGGGGGAACAATAAAGAAAATGATGCAAATATTTATATGGCATTAGCAGACTAAAAACAAAAAAAAAACCCCAAGGATAGCAAATTCCGCTCATATTTGCTTGTTTGATTTCTGATCCTGATCTCAGACAAAGACTTGAATTGTGGGAGTTTCTGTCCCATTTTCATCAGACTTCTCTGACATTCCCAGCAGTGGTGGGCTTTGGGCTCTCAAGTTTCAGTGGTGCCCTGTGGAATGCAGAGACATGATCTTGTCCTTTGCCTCTGGTGGCAAAAGGTATTTAGCCAGCCCTGCTCATCACCCCTGGACAGCATTGGCTATGCTGCCTGGGGTTGATGGGAGATGGAGTTCAACAGCATCTGGAGGACCACAGCTTCCCCATCCTTGTACTAATTGATGGATTAATAGGTGAAAAGGCAGGCTATTAATCAGATATACCTTCTGTACTCAGCTGTTCAGCCAAGCATTTGATGGCTGAAAGATACCATTCCCAGCAACCTTGAATTTATTACCTGTGAGAGCATGCAAGTGTTTTTTAAATGTTCTCTTTTTAAAACAATGTTTTTTTTATTATGTTTCTATATTATATTTAATTGTAAAAATGAATTCCAGTATCGTTGAATTTGTCCATGGCAAGTCTATCTTTGTTCAAAAATAATGCAACATAATAATTTAATATTTGTATTTTTCAGGTTTGACTTCAAAACTGAATCTAATGCTCACTTGTTTTTCCATTGAACGGGGGGGGGGGGGAGGAGTTGCTGGTGCAACGTTTAGGCATAATTTAAGGAATGCAATATTCATAGGTGGATAACAGGATGGGACTGTGAGCAACCTTCCTGGGAGATCTTCAGATAGTAATAGTCAGGGCAGGCTTGCCAATGAGGCTGGGGAGGCAGTCACCTCTGGGGGGCAGCTGGAAGGGGCAGCAGATCCAGACTCCAAGGTGGGCACAGTGCTTCACCTCCTAGGCTTGTCACCCACCTCCTCCTCCTCCTCTGATGTTCCACCTCCACGAAGAGGATGCAGTGGTGGGGGCATAAGAGGAGCAGGTGGCAGCAAGGAATCAGGATGAGGAGGTGGGGCACTGGAGAAGCAGACAGTGGCAATGGGGTATCAGAGAAGATGGCAACAGGGCATTTTCTTTTCTTTTTTCCTTTGAGCAGCAAAATATCATGTCCCGCCTGGTAAGGATAATGCATTAAAGCCACAGTCACACCATAAGTTTTCAATGCTGTAATACTACAGTTGTGGGGTTCCCACAAAGAATTTTGTTAGCTGTGGTTTGTTATGTGTGCTGAGAGAGTTGTTCGAAGACTGATTTGGTCCCCTCTGAAGATACTGTCACTCAAATTGGTACAATGGTTCCTGATATCAAAGAAGTGTTTGGGAGCCATTGGGTGCCATTTTGAATCAAGGTGGTTGATGGAACCATACAGTTTTTCTCTTCTTGTGCATATCATGTTCTGAAAGTCTGCCCAGTGTGTGCAATTTATGTCCCTCACATAAGTATGTTTTCCTTAGTACAGAATTTGGAGTGCTTCCCTGCACAATTTTAACACGCATGTTTGTGTCTCAGCATGTTTGTGTGTGTGTGTGTGTGTGTGTGTGTGTGTGTGTGTGTGTGTGTGTGTACAACTGCACAGAACCCTAGCTAAGGATGTCTATGCTATCCTCTTTGACTTGTTAAAGTAACCTTTTTTTAAAAGTTATAAGTTTCAGGCACGCATTACTGTTGAGGGAAAAGTAATTTGTTGTAATCATTTTTAATTATAGTTATTCTTAATTATCTTTGCGGTATGTTTAAACATTAAAATACAAACAGAGCTGCCATGGCACAGATGGCTCTTGCCTGCAATGCGGGCTGTCAAGCTTCATTTGAACACCACCGTCTTATTTTCCTCACAATTATAACTTCAGGCAATAATGTAGCTTTCATGCCACAGCCACTGATATAATTCTGCTTTAGGAACAATGTACTTGCCACAGAACCCTTTGCTTTCCATCACGAAAACCAGCATCTAAAGAAACTTCCATGTGCTTTTTCTCAAACGCTGTCATCCAGAACCATTAAGGTTGATCTTCACTATTACCTATAAGAACGGGCCTTGAGGTGGTTGATGGCATTTTTTGGCAATTGCCAGGGATCCTAATCTGCACCCAGAGCCCACCACTGATGCCTGTGTGGTCCCTTCCTTTCAAAAATGCTCCTAATCATAGCAGGACTCCTCCAGCCACCATCTTTGTTTCCAGCAATGCTCTAGGAATGGAATCATTCTGGGGAATGGTGAGGGACAATGGCCACTGCCAGAGCACAGCAACCTCATAAGGCAGTCACACTTTTGCAGTGAACGTAAGAATATAAGAAGAGCCTGTTTGGTTAGGTCAATGGGCCATCTAGTTCACCATCCTGTTCTTGCAGTAGCCAACTAGATGCCTGTGGGAGACAGTATCAGAGCACACAAGCACTCTCCTCTCCTGTGTTTTCTAGCAACTGGCACTCAGAAGCATTGCTTCCTCTAGCTGTGGTGGCAGAGCATAGCCATCATGGCTAGTTGCCACCAATAGCCCTATCTTCCATAAATCTGCCTTTTAAAGCCATCCAAGTTGTTGACCCTCACTGCCTCTTGTGGGAGTCAGTTCCATGGTTTAACAATGTGCTGTGTGGAAAAGTGCTTCCTTTAGCATGTCCTGTGTTAAGTTGTGGGTGAACATATCAGACGACACAGCGATTCTTCAAACAACTCTTGTTTATTCACAGGCCAGAACAGAACTGCACTGAAAGGTTCAGCCAGCCTGCTTATATAGAGCTCCATTAGAACGCAACAGTAACCATTTTCTGTAACTATCCAATCACTGAACGTTACTTTCGATCCCTTATTTGCATATGTGGACCTGAGTGAAAACTATCTACAGTATCCCCCTGCTGGCACAGGGTGAGAACTTCAGTACATAACATCCTGAATCTTCCATCATTCAACTTCATTAGATCCCCACAAGTTCTAGCACTATGAGAGAGGAAGAAAAACCTTTCTCCATCCACTTTCTCCATGCCACGTGGAATTTTATAAATTTCTATCATATAAATTTCTATTACTTGCCCTTTCTCTAAACCAAAAAGCCCAAATGTGGCAGCCTCTCTTCATAGAGGAGTCCCTCCGTCTCCTTGATCATGTTGGTTGTCCTTTCCTGAACCTTCTCTAACTCTTATCTATCCACCATGTTCCATGTCAGCTCTGCATCTACTGTAATGTCAGAAGCAAAGATGGCGGCCATGAGCTGGATTGCACTAAGAGTAATCTCTCTCACAGCTGTGATAAACCTTAAGGGACTTTGCTCAGTGGGTTGCAGCTGCCTTCTTATCTTCTTCTGGCCAAGCCAGGGTTTACCTGCCCTACATCTGACTGCATAATAAAGAATCTGTAACCAGACTCCTTATGTTTTTATGAAAGAAGGCAGGTGGACACCAGGAAAGGAAGCACTCTACAATGCAACTTTCTGTTTCAGGTCCCACTTCTTATTAGCTAAAGGTGAGGAAGCACCATCACTACTAAGTCTTTCAATCCGAATTTTGATCCTGCATCAGTATGGGTGTTACCATATTCCTTCCTTCCTTCCTTCCTTCCTTCCTTCCTTCCTTCCTTCCTTCCTTCCTTCCTTCTATATATTGCCCTTCACTTTGCATTCACAGGGTGGTGGACAGAAATAAAACAAGTACAACGCTGGTTAAAACAATACAAAAATAATATTTCAACAATATAAAAGCAGAACATCACGAAAGCAGTAAGGGGAGGGGAAAACCCATCAGATGAATCCAAACTCTCCTACTTTGCTCAGAAAGCTTGATGGAAGAGATATGTCTTTACCTGTCATCTGAAAGAATGGGGTGAAGTGGCATAATACCCCTTGGAAGGGAGGGAGTTCCATATATGCAGAGCCACCACTGAAAAGACCCTTCTCTGGGCCCCTGCCCCTCATATCTCATCCATTGGAGGGACCTCTAGAAGGGGCTCATTTGCTGATCATGGCAGCCAAACAGAGTGTTATGGGAGACGGCATTCTTGCCATTTTTTCAGAAGATCTGGTATATGAACAGCTTTGTATGTTACATGAAAGGAACACTGGCAACCTCTGGCATTTTTTCCCCAGCTGCTGACAGATGGCAGTTGTTTGCACAGTCAGAAGGTGGACTTGTGCAGAAAAGGTGGAACAACACAGAAAGTATAACTTTCTTACACAGGGACCCTGCTAGCCAGCTATGAAGGAATCGTGCATAGACCGCTGGCAAGACTTCTTTGTCAAATCCAAAGCTGTTCTCAGTCCTGGCCAAAACAGCAGCAACAGCAATATCCCTTTGCGTTTCTGATAATTGGGAGGATCTGCTAATTGTCACACTTTTCTCCTTCTACCAGGGCCACCAAGCCAGATTCTCCTGTGTTTTACAAATATGGGAGTTGTGGAGCGGAGAGGCTTTTAAAGAAATGTTCTCATGCAAAACGGTTGCGTGTCTCGTACATGTTTGTTGATTGCTTAACAAGAATTTATCTGGTTGTTTTGCGGTAATGTTTGCAAATGTAAAGTGGGAGGCATGTTCGTTTTCTTTTTTAAAATGACACTTCTAATCTGATCAGAAGAGTGCCATGGAAAAGGATAGCTTGGATAGAACAGGCTTATCAGACGCCAAGGACACAACATGCATACAATTTGTTTCATTACTCCTCTTAAAGCAGCTGCACTGTGAGGGGGAGAAATTTGAGGACACAAATCCACAGATGCCAGCAAAACACTAGATGTAGTTCACAAAATGCAAGAGGTTACCCAGTCTTGGTGCCAGAAAAATCATGCAAGGAGCCAAAGTGTGTTCTATTCAAGGCACAGGACCTCTCAGAACAAAATCACAAACTAGCTATTAAATGCCAAACAATTCAGTGTTTTAAATACAAATCAAATCAAAACTTCCTCAGACTTCAAACTTCCAAATCTGAAATTGCCCTAGATTTCATTAAACTCAGATGTCGGCTCAGAAACTGTGCTTTATGTGTGTGTTTGTGGGAGGGCACACCTTCTAGTATATCATGTTTCATACATGTTTCCAAGGTGGCCACATGCATCGCCCAGAAAGACGACACAGATTTCCATCAAACATGTACATGCTAATTTATATGTAGAGATGCAGAATTAGAAATAATTGCTTTAGGATTGTAATCAATGGTGCCACTCGGCTGACAGTATGGTTTTCACCAGTGAAACAAAGAGGAAAGCAATTTCCAACTGTTTCCCTTCCCACTTGCCCCACCCTACAAACCTGCTTCAGAGGGTTGGGGGACACTCCACAGCATATATATAGGGGGAGGACAGAGAGCTGTAAAAGGAAGGTTGAATCACCCAGAGTTGCTTCCATCCGCATTACACTAACAGAAACTTTATCCTCAGCTGAGCAACACCATAAAAGACAACCTTATAACAGAAATAGAAATACGAAACATTTCACCATAGCTGGGAAGGCACTGACCAGGAGACCTCGGTGCCAGCTCAATCTGTTCTCCAATCTGCCAGTGGCCAACTTCAAGACCCCTGCTCTCCCTTTTTATGGTTCTGCATAAGAAAAGCCGACTTGGACTAAGGATAGTCTTCAAATAGACGATTGTCCTCTGTAATGTAGGGAACATGTTTACCTTACCAAGTTTAACTTTCCTATTTCCACAGCCAGGGCTTTGCTTCATGTCCCTAAGAACATCTGAGCCATGCCGAATCAAGCCAAAGGCCCATCTAGTCCAGCGTCCTGTTCTCTTAAGGGCCAACCAGATGCCCACCGAAAGCCCACAAGAAGGACCAAGTGCAACAGCCTTCTCCCCATTTGTGATTTCAAGCAATTGGCACAGTGGAGGCAGAGCATTTCTGTTGTTGCTATAGCTATTGATAGCCTTCTCCTCCATGAATTTGTCTAATCCCCTTCTAAAGGCATTCCCTTGTAAAGTACATTTCAAAGTGTTGGTGCTGATCTTCAAAGCCCTAAATAGCCTCAAAGGCCCAGTCTACCTGAAGAAGCTTCTCCACCCCCATCGTTCAGCCTGGACACTGAGGGGCCTTCTGGAGGTTCCCTCACTGAGAGAAGTAAGGTTACAGGGAACCAGGCAGAGGGCCTTCTCAGTAGTGGCACCTGCCTTGTGGAATGCCCTCCCATCAGATATCAAGGAAATAAACAACTATCAGATTTTTAGAAGACATCTGAAGGCAGCCCTGTTTAGGGAAGTTTTTAATGTCTTATGTTTTATTGTGCTTTTAATATTCTGTTGGGAGCCGTCTAGAGTGGCTGGAGAAACCCAGCCAGATGGGGGAGGTGGAAGGATCATTAGGCGCGAAGCCTCTCAACAGAAGCCCTGCCCCCTCTGACCTTTGCACAGGGAGAGCAGCTAATCAGCCACAAGTAACACACACAAGAAAACCCTTTTTTGCACCTTCTTCAGCTGCTGCCCTGCAAGCTCTGATGTGAAGAAGTATTTCCTTTTGCCTGTCCTGACTCTTCCTCCCATGTTATTTTAGGCCCTGCAAAGACATGCTGGTCCACAGTTGATCTGCTGCTTCCTCTGTGGTTCACCTGACCTCCCTTCTACCCCACTTCCTGCATTTTTCTCCTTTTCCTCTAGTTCCCGTGTCTCCACCACACTAAAGACAATTGGATTTCCAAACTTCCTCTGGTTGGGTGGGCAGGTTTGGTAAGTAGCACCTCACTCTTATCTCTCAGGTTTGCAAAGTCAGCTCAGTTGCAGAGTGCTTGTCTTGCAAACCAAAGGGCTAGGGAAACCAGAGTAGGGCTGGGGAAGATGCCTGCCTGAACCCAGGAGAGCTGCTGCTGGAGGTTTCTATACAAATAGACACACAGAGAGTGTGCTGGGCCCGGGGGTTAACCCGAGCAATGCTGTCCAGGTCTGGTCCCAAATCCAAGGATCCACAAGGAGTCAGTCCAACAGGGCCAAGGCAGGAAACCAGGCTAGGTCAGGCACAGGATCACAGGCAGGTTCTGGCACAAAGCAACGTTGCTCCCGCAACCTGGGGCAGGGTCCGACAGCCTTTTGTCTTTGACAGGGTAACAGCTGTTCCTGATCCCCCGGTGACTCACCTCCCTGTCTCGCCCGAAGGCAAGCACTCCTCCTGCGAGTACTCAGGTCTCTCCTTCTCTCAGACCTTATTCTCTGCAGCTCGGGAGATGTCAGTGGGTTACTAGATCCAGCGGCCGCCTCAGCCTCTCCTGACCCAACTGGTAGTGGAGCAGCTGTAAATGATTGCCCAGCTGAAGGCAACAAGGTAATCCCCACATCTGGAGCCAGAGCAGGCTCAGGCCACTGACTCGGCCTAGCTGGTGCTTGTTGCAAGGGAACCTGTGCAGACTGGGGCTCTTCAGAATCAGGCCCCAGACTTGGTCCAGTTGGTGCCTGAGGCAAAGGATCCAGTGCGGACTGAGACTCCTCTGGTTCCGAGTCTGAGCCCAAGTCCCAGGCCATCACAGAGAGATGCACACACGTATTTCTTCATCCAAGCAAGTGAGAGGCATTATCACAGCACAAGGACATATTTCAGGTGCAGGGGAGTGAGTGGGGTAGGCTTGTTGTTGTTTAGTCGTTTAGTCGTGTCCAACTCTTCGTGACCCCATGGACCAGGCTAGGGAAAGGGAATTTGATCTGAAAAGGGGGTGTGACCTGGAGGAAGGTCTGGGGGCCAGATGGAGAGGCTTGGAGGACTGCATTGGCCCCTGGACATGAAGGTCCTCATCCCTGCTATAAGATGACCTCTAGTTCCCAGGAACTTCATGTTCTCATTGGAACCCCTCCATGCCATAACCACTAGATTAATGATCTGCAGAGGAGTTATTCTAAAACCTGGAGAAAAACATTATTCAGAACCTGTCCTGGGAAGCCGCAGTTGTGATTTGCTTTTGAAAGCAACATGAGGAAATTGAATTTCCTGTTGCCACAAGACCAGCCCTTAACTGTTTAATTTTATTGTCAACCTAAAATAATTAAGCAATTGATCAAAAGCAAGCCGCAGATTTAAAGCATCTCATTGTACTCTCCCAAGACCTATTGCAGCTAAAAGAAATCATTAACATATTTAGCCACTGCAAATTGAGCCCGGGCTTTTTTACCAGACCCTCCCAAATGTACCTATCTCTAGAAGTTACAGTGTCTGTTTCCTCCGTTGGCGTACTAGCTTCCGCTGTGTATGTCATATTTAACGCCGGAGCGTATTATCCGAGTGTCATGTCGTGGCAGCTGGCCGAGTGCCAACCTCCTCGCTGCAGGATCCAATCTAACAATTTTGCAAGTATATATTGACCCGCAAAATTATATAGCGTGCTGAAACAAATGCAGAGGCTCAAAATGCCTAAATGGGCATGAATGTGGGCTTTCCAGGTTAGTTGAGAAATGCGCGTTTTTAAATGAAAGGATTGCCAACAGCTGGCAAGGCAGATGTAGTTTGTTTTCTTTCTGCCCCTCTCTATCCTCCACCCAGAAAGGAAGGGTTGTTCTCAGAGTTCAGAAACACTTTGCAGCCAGGCAAAAGCACTTGCAATGCAAAGCAGGGTTATAGCCTGGGGATCATCCTGAGAGCTAGCTAGAGGGGCCTAGAGGCGGCATTCCCTTTCCAGGGGTTGTAGGCAAATGCCAGTAATGGGCAGGGCTAGAGGCAGAAGCGAGCCATGAAATTAATACAGATCTTGCTTTGTACAGAAGACTCCACACACAACCCACACACTTTTCTCTGTCTTCTGCCCAGACAGGCAAGAGGCATCATCAGAGTTCTAGCCAGGCTAAAAACACTTAAGAAAGGTGCAGATCCAGTGAAGCGGTGTGGCTTGGTGAAAGGGTACGGCCCACAAAGATTCCCAAAGGCCAGATCAAGAGACCTGGGTAGCTGCATTTGGACACTGGACCTGAGATTCCCCACCCTTGGACAAGACCGTCATTGGCCACCAGCTTTGCTCCCACTTTGCGCTCGCCCAGTGGTGAAATCTGAGAGTGGTGTTTGAGCTGAGCCCTAAACAGGAGTGAGTAGGTGTGGTTTCTGCAAACCAAGGGCCATCAAGCAAACCCAAGGTGACTTTTGCACAAAAGTAACGTCTCCCACCAGCTCCAATTTATATCACACAGGGTTAATAATTTGAATGAGTTTATGCAATGCGTTTGGTAGAAAATATTTGTATAAAAATAAAATAAAATCAAGGAACTCTTTTTATTCTCACTGAGTTTCTGATGTTGCTGTTAAGACCTTTTCTGGAACAGATGGTTGCTTCCTGGTTTCCTTTTCCTTTTTCTTTAATGCACATGCTGTTAACACTTGACCTCGTGTGTTCTCTTTGGATAATGATCCAAGCATCATTAGAGGGGAGGGGGAGGGGAATGCTGTTGGGTTTTGTTTTTTTTAATGCTCCTGTTAACACCCGAAATTTAACTCACTGTAAGCAAAGTCAGGCATTTTTGTTAAGTATAATGCTGTGTAAGCGATTGTGTGACTCTAGGGAACACGTGAATTGCCAGAACCATATTCACACATGGAGATGAACAAATGGAGAGCAGGAGCAGAATGGGAGCAGAATGCAGTCACTACAATACAAGCCATAAGCATGTAGCCTGTCTCAAAAACTCAAGGACATAACTGTTACAATTCCTGCTCTGTGATTGCAGTCATGGGATATTTGTCTATCACATGACTGTGTATGTTTTGACTCCATAGAGTGGGAAGTGACGGAGTCAGAATGTTTGTGTTACTGTGTTCCGCGAAGTGGGACTATTGTCCTTTCTTCTTTTTCTCTTTACTGTCTGATGCTAGAGAGAGGGGGAGCCATGTTGCAGTGCTCCGTGTGTGTTTATATGTCAATAAAGTAGATTAGCCAAAATGCTGAGTTGCTGAGGTCTGTCACGCGAACTGTGCAGACTCTGAGGATCCCTAGGTGTGCATTGGTCGCTGTGATGTTCAGGCTGAAGGAAGCTTTTGAAGCTCCCAAACGATCGACCAGGAGGGAGAGAACATGCCAGTCGGGCATGTTTCTCTACCAGGGTCCTACTCGAGTGTAGGATGAGCTCCTGACAATAACAACATAAAGACATAAGATGAGCTTGTTGGATTGGACAAGTGGCCCATCTAGTTCTCAAAGTGGCTGTTGGGAAGGCTGCAAGATGGACATTGGTGCAACAGAACTCTGCCCACCTGCAAATCCCAGCAACTGGTTTTCAGAGACATACCACCTCTGACAGTGATGGTGGAACACAGCCATTGTGGTTAATAGACATTGATGGACTTGTCCTCCATTAATTTGTCCAATCCTTCTAAAGCCATCCAAGTTGATGGTCATCACTGGCTCCAATGGGAAAGAGTTCCATAACTATGTGCTGAACGAAGAAATGTTTTCTTCTATCTGTCCCAAATTTTACATCATTCATTGGATGTCCATGGATTCCAGTGTTATGAGAGGCAGGGCCCCTGGTCAAACATACAGAGCCTATGAGTGTTAGACTGACAGTCCTCTGTATTGAAGATGTCCTCTGTTTGATGGCTGTCCAGTCCAAGTCTGGTTTAAAGATAAGGAAACATGATAAAAGAAGAACAAGAGCCTTGCAGTTGCCCACCCCCAGTTAGCAGTACCTGGTCAGCACACTAAGCCACCGCTGTGGTGATAGTCACTATATTTCTATTTCAATCACAATCATATTACTTCTAACTGTGTGTCTAGGTCTATATTAGCTGTGATGCATCTTATGAGATGCACTTCGGAAGACTCCATAGCTCCACGGAAGCTCACATGTCTTGTATCCATATTGCATGTATAAATAAGTGAGGTCCACCAGAACCTGAGGTCCAGCATACCTGTTGTATTCCCAGTGTAGACACCCTCTATACCTACGTAGTCCTGAAACAGAGCAATGGACCTTTGGACTGAGTTGAAAAAGAATATGACTAGCAATTGGATTTTTTTATGGGTCATACTTGATGGACACAGCAGATTGATTTGAATCATCCCAGTTGCTGCAATCTTCATCTGATGCCCTTCTCCATGTGCTCCCTCCATGTGAGGTCCACAGAGTGGCAATAAGAGAACAAACATTTACAACGTTGGTTTCCCCCTTGTGGAATGCTCTCTCCAAGGAGGCTTGCCTGGTGCCCTCAATGTCTAGTTTTAGGCACCAGGCAAAACTTTCTCACCTGGGCTATTGGCCCTTACCTGAAGGGTCTTTAAGTATTTGTGGCCTCTTCTGGTGGGGGAAGGTCTGCTAGACCTGCCATTTAACTGTACAGATGTGTGTGTGTTTGTGTGCTTAGATTTTTATTTATTATGTTTATTGTAATTTTGAGTTATTTTTATGAGTAAAACAACAACAACAATTTACTTTGAGATGTTCTCCCCGCATCAAGCTGTTCTCCAATCTCAATCTTTCCTTAGGCTTG
Source organism: Podarcis muralis (assembly GCF_964188315.1). Taxonomy (NCBI): domain Eukaryota; kingdom Metazoa; phylum Chordata; class Lepidosauria; order Squamata; family Lacertidae; genus Podarcis; species Podarcis muralis. The sequence goes on along the minus strand of NC_135664.1, from coordinate 61,566,996 downwards.
GAGGAGGTTGCAGATGGAGAGGATACATCTCTTGTGGGGTTTCAGTCTCTATTCCTGAACCTTTTCCAGACTCTGTGAATTCAGAAGACACATCTGCATCTCCTTCACTGGCTACAGAATTGGTGGGTGGCTCTTAAAGGTCAGAGTGGTCGGGCCAAAAGCAAGATAGCTTCAGCCACTGCTTTGCCCAAGAGCCGGTTGCATCTCTGCCTTCCTTGCTGTTACCATGCTTTGCCAGCTGTGACTCTGCTGCATCTGAGGGATGTTACCTTACTGTGCTGGTCACCTAGAAATGAGTGGCTGCTCAGAAGCCAACTTCGCCCAACAGCCTTAAGTTAGGACAGGATAGGACAACCCTGTTTGAATATCAGCTTGCAGACAAAGTCATTTAGCAGCAGAGGAAGCTGCATTATACTGAGTGAGACCACTGGGTCCATCTAGCTCAGCAGTGTCTACACTGGCTGGCAGCACCTCTCCAGGACAGCGAGTCTGTCCCAGCCCTACCTGGAGATGCCAGGAATTGAACCAGGGACCTTCTGCATTTAAAGCAGATGTTGTACCACTGAGCTGTATCCCTTCCCCAATTCTTTCTGTGTAGATGCAACAACATCAAAAAAACGAAGATCATGGCCACTGGTCCCATCACCTCCTGGCAAATAGAAGGGGAAGAAATGGAGGCAGTGAGAGATTTTATTTTCTTGGGCTCCATGATCACTGCAGATGGTGACAGCAGTCACGAAATTAAAAGACGCCTGCTCCTTGGGAGAAAGGCGATGGCAAATCTAGACAACATCTTAAAAAGTAGAGACATCACCTTACCAACAAAGGTCCGTATAGTTAAAGCCATGGTTTTCCCAGTAGTGATGTATGGAAGTGAGAGCTGGACCATAAAGAAGGCTGATCGCCGAAGAATTGATGCTTTTGAATTATGGTGCTGGAGGAGACTGTTGAGAGTCCCATGGACTGCAAGAAGATCAAACGTATCCATTCTTAAGGAAATCAGACCTGAGTGCTCACTGGAAGGACAGATCCTGAAGCTGAGGCTCCAATACTTTGGCCACCTCATGAGAAGAGAAGACTCCCTGGAAAAAAAACCTGATGTTGGGAAAGATGGAGGGCACTAGGAGAAGGGGACGACAGAGGATGAGATGGTTGGATAGTGTTCTCGAAGCTACAAACATGAGCCTGACCAAACTGCGGGAGGCAGTGGAAGACAGGAGTGCCTGGCGTGCTCTGGTCCATGGGGTCACGAAGAGTCGGACACGACTAAACGACTAAACAACAACAACAGATGCAACACAGAAGCCAGCTTCTATTTGTTGTTCCGAGGACAGAGAAGAAGAATCCTCATCCACTTTAGGTAGTCCTATGCAGTTTGCTTGATGGGAAATACATAAAGTTCCATATAACTTTGGGGCAGGGAAGTTTAAATTCATTCTGCTTAAGTACATGTCCTTGTAGCAATAAAGATACAGAGTGAAATTGCTTCTGCAAAAGATATGTCCATAATAGCTTGGGTAAATTTCATAGTTTTCCCAGGGAAAAAAAATCCAATTAAGCAACATTAATGTTTGAAGAAAGAAAGAAAAATTAGGATTACAAATGCCATGCACATCTGCAGAGATGGAGCCAGATGTTTCTGTGTATTGACTCATTTAAACATTTGGGATATTCCTGCTGAGAGAATATGAGGACCCTATTAAAAAGATATTTAGTTTTTCAGATTACTAAAATTATAGTCATCAACCAACTCTACAATAGGCATGTAACAAAAAAGAAAAAACAACAACGTTTATATGAATTGTGAATAGCAGATTATGTCGCACCCCTTCCATTATATATTTTTATTAATCAGTTGACATTTTTCAACTGGCAGGGGGTTGGACTATGTGGCCCACAGCGTCCCTTCCAACTCTATGATTCTATAATTCTATGAAATACCCTTATAATAAATAAAAAACCAGGTAAGTTAAAGAAACAGCAATGTTGGTGTAACGTTGACCTATCACCACCACTTTGGCTTCTACTCCTTTCCACACATTTCCTTGCCAGTGATAGTCACATCTATTCCCCTTGCAGAGCTACAATTCCCAGAGTTCCCTGCGGAGAGGGATAGACTGTTAAACCTAACAACTCTCAGCACCCTTAACAAACCACAACTCCCAGAATTCTTTGTGGGGGAAGCCATGGCTGTTTAAAGTGGCATCTTAGTTCTTTTTTTATGTATGGTGTGGATGTGGCCAGAGAATCAAGACGGTTTTAGCCAGCCCTTCCCCTTGTCTCTGCTTTGGGTAATTCCCAGATTCCTCATTCACTGTGGTTGTGTGTGCAGATTTCAGCGCATGCCGGAATGCTGATAGCTGCATGTTCCTTGCATCCCCATCATTTGCCCTGTGTCACGGCTAAAAAAGGTTAATACACCTGTCACGTGCCAGCGCTCAGTATCTAGCGGTTATTACTCACACATTGACAAACTGGATGGATTGCAAGGGGCCGTGGAAAAAAAAAGTTATTAAGGCATTAGAAGTATTGACTAATAAAGGAAGATTAACAGTCTGACCCTGCAGGCAAACCTCGCCTATAATTCCCACTGAAGGTAGGAAGGGACAGTTCCCAGGCTCACATTTTCACAGCATTTCATCCTGTGGTTTATCACCGTGGATCCCCCGCTGCATCAGCACTGGTAGAACTGCATATTAGGTTGTTGGAATGTCAAGGGAGGTACATAGGAACAGAAGAAGCTGCCTTGTACAGAGTTAGACCTGTGGCCTATCTAGATCAGTATTGCCTACAGCGATAGATTTCGGGCAGGGTTCATAGCTGTCAACATTTCCCTTTTTTAAAGGGAAGTTCCCTTATTCCGAATAGGATTGCTTGCAAGAAAAGGGAAAAGTTGACAGCTGTGGCAGGGTTCTGTCCTGGCCCTACCTGCAGATGTCAGGGATTGAACCTGGAACCTTCTGCATGCAAAGAAGAAGAAGAAGAAGAAGAAGAAGAAGAAGAAGAAGAAGAAGAAGAAGAAGAAGAAGAAGAAGAGTAGTAGTAGTAGTAGTAGTAGTAGTAGTAGTTTGGATTTGATATCCTGCTTTATCACTACCTGAAGGAGTCTCGAAGCGGCTAACAATCTCCTTTTCCCTTCCTCCCCCACAACAAACACTCTGTGAGGTGAGTGAGGCTGAGAGACTTCAGAGAAGTGTGACTAGCCCAAGGTCACCCAGCAGCTGCATGTGGAGGAGCGGGGAAGCGAACCCGGTTCTCCAGATTATGAGTCCACCGCTCTTAACCACTACACCACACTGGCTCTCTGCCATAGAGCGGTGTCTCTTCCACATAAAGCTGGGGTGGAGGGGGATTTCTTTTATTACTTGTTTGTTGAAGCATTTTTACCTAACCCTTTAGCTGGGGAAGGCTTGCAAATATCAGTAATAAGACAGGCCCTTCACTCAACATGCAAGACCCAACACAAAAGGGGGGGTGGAGCAGACACTACCTCTTGATTTCTTATAACAGCTAGGTGAAAGCAAAAGTGTTCAAGGAGATGAAGAGGCAAAACTCACAGAACGGCAGCTGCCAGGTTATGAAGAAGGGAGGACCTGGATGGGGTTGAATTCTCAACAGAGCCAATGAAGGTGCCCTGCTTCTCTTCACACCCTCTGATGTTTCCTGGTTCTGCCAAGTGACTATAGATAGTGCCCTATTTGTATGTTTTCTGGATTCACACTTTAACTAGGAGAATTTCTAAAATGAAATCCTGAAGCTGGAATACATGCAGGTTGGCCACAGCTTTCAAATTCAACTATTTCATTCAAATCTCACGACCCCAGGTCACCAAAACATAAGAAGAACCTGTTGGATCAGGCCAATGGCCCATCTAGTCCAGCATCCTGTTCTCCCAGTGGCCAACCAGATTTCTGTTGCAGGATCTGTGCACAAAAGCACTACCACCCCATGTTCTCCAGCATTCAGAGGCATTACTGCCTTTGCCCATAGAGGCAAAGCACAGCCATCACAACCGATAGCCATTGAGAGCCTTATCCTCCATATCTTTTGTCCAATCTGCTTTTAGAGATGGTTGGTCACCATCACTGCCACCTATGGAATGAGTTCCATAGTTCAACTGACTCCAGAAGTCATCTATAGTATTAAAAGAATTCCTGCAAATAATAATAATAATAATAATAATAATAATAATAATAATAATAATAATTTATTATTTGTACCCCGCCCATCTGGCTGGGTTTCCCCAGCCACTCTGGTTGGCTTCCATTGAAACCAAAAAACACTAAAATATCATATATTAAAAACTTCCCTGAACAGGGCTGCCTTAAGATGTCTTCTGAATGTCAGGTAGTTGTTTATCGTTTTGACAAGAAGAATTCCTGGTGGGTTTGTGTTGTTACGCACACCTCTATTCTCCAAACAGTGAGAAGTTTCAGGAACTCTGCTTTTGGTGGCGGGGGTGGGGGAGTGAGTTTTTTGCACAAGCCCTCCCCAAAATTGAACAACTTGTGTATGTTGGTAAGTGATTGAATCCTACCTGAGAATAAACACTGTCTGTTGTTAACCCTGAGTGATTTTTCAGTGAAACCCATGCTTCAATATACTGACACCTTGCTGTTAGCACAGCAGGGCTGTGATGTGTGTGTGTGTGTGGCTGCATTTTACTACAGTTGAATTTAGTAAAAGGGTCTCATCCCTGATCTGCAAGAGCTGTCACTTTTCAGGGTAAGCGTGTCATTCCCGTTGTTCTGGGCGAGATCATAAAGATGACTTTTTAGGGGAATGGGAAGAAATGCGAGGCTAATGTTGAGAGAATGCAAGCATTAATAAATTAAGAGAGAGGGAGGGAGAGAGAGAGAGGAAAAGGATCCAAAAGAGGAGAGAGAATTAGAAAGGAAACTTGATCCGGTGACGGGATAAGCAAAGAGGGAGACAGGCAGCTGATAGAGAGAGGGGCTGCAGCCAGACTCTCTGGGGCTGGGTACATGCAATCCTCTCCTAGAGCTTTTGCCTAGTAGAGACAGACATCCTGTATTATTGGCTGGCCTCACTGTTGGGGCCATTGATAACCATATGAGACCTTGGAGCTAAATTGAGTCAAGTACTTTCTGAGCCATTCATGGAGGGTTGGAGTCAGGCTGTCTGTCCGTTCTAATCCACGGTGCAAGCACCTAGGGTTTAATCGGAACAAAGGGACTTATGACTGCAAGTATATCACTATATTGGCGTATCGTATCGACTTTCTGATAATGTTCTAAAGCCAGTCGGGTAAGAAAGAGAAAGTGCCACTGGGTACATATTGTGGCATCAATTCTCTGCCAGACCCATCAATTGAATTTATATATTACCTCCAGCTGCGCGCTTAAAATCTATCGCTTCGCTCCCTCTAGTGCAGAGCTCACAGTTTAAGTAATTGCAAATACAAATGAATTTTAAAAGGATTTAGCAGGCTTTAAATTAAAAATGTGTGAACATTGTTGTTTTTTAAGCACTTTCAGTTATTTAGTAATTTAACTCAACACATTCGCATTTGGCTCGTCTCCCGTGACTGTAGGTTTTTATTGTGGCCTTGGTAAGCGAGAAAGATCTGCAGCAATGAAACTGGGTGGGAGATACGAAAAGGTGCATTTTCAAAGCCCTAAAATGTTGTCAGCGAAGAAGCGGACTGGAAAGGCTGCTGTGCTTTCATCAGTGAGAACCAGTTGTGGGAGACCACTGCACAACAAATCCGCCAGGACAATGGACTTCTAGTTTTTATTCTCTCTCCCCACCTCACATTTCTCCATGTGCTTTCCAGAGTGAATTTTGGAAGTGCAAGGGTGGGGCTGCAGGGGAAGGAAAAGGGGGGTGGGAAGCCCTGTGCCATGAGTAGATGCCCATTTGCACTGTGCCAGATCTCGCCCTTTGCCTACAAGGTACCCTAATTCATTCCAAAGTTCCATCCTGTGGATTATCAACTTCTGAGACTGATGCAGCCCATGTAAGACCTAGGACTAGAGAACTGAAAGGAGACAGACTCTGGGCTCTACCACTGGACAGGGGACCAAGGGGCATCAGATGGAGATATAAGAAGGCATCATTTTATGTCATGAATCACCCAAAGATCTATGGGTATAGGGAGGCATACAAATTAAATAAACAATAAATAAATAAATGATCATTTCCCACTCTGTCATATATTCATTGCATGCAGCACTGTTTCCACTCTGCTGCAGTTCGTCTTACGGCAGGAAATGATGTTATTTGTCTTGCTGTCCACTGTGACAAGTGATTTATTATGTAAACTATCTTGTGATAATCTTATTTTACCCCATTTATTTCAGAGCAAAGGAGAAGAAGATGCAGTTGTGGTCAGGAGGCCCCATATTTTTCCAGCCTCTCTGCAGCTTCCATTGTCAGCATAGCAGTTTAGGTATGCCACAATGCTAAACCTCTGGAGATGGCTTTGTCTACAGCAGAATCAGGCCCCCTCCTTGGATTGTGCAGTTCCTCCCCAAGCATCTTGCATGCACTCGTGGGGGGGGGGGTGCGTCCCCCCACAGCTAGAAGCCCATGCCTTTGGAAGAAATCATCTGGATGCAGACTCACCTATCTCCTATTAACAGCTTGTTTGACAAAACAAATCCAAAGTGTACACCCAGAGTAGCAGGAACCATGCCAGTTAGAATGATAGAAAATCATGTCAGAGAGATAAATGGATCATTAAAGGCAAGGCACTTGAATTTTCATTACAGATCACTGCACAATCACTAAAGGTTTCTGAACTTGTCCAGCTTGTTGATCTCTCCCGCTCCTCCTCCCACTGACTATTAGGCCTCATATCCATATTTTCGCATACCTTTTTGAAAACCGATATATTTCATCTGCTGAAGGCAATCATTAAAAGCTCTTTGTAACCATTGGAATTCATGAATTTTGATTCGCATCAGCCTGAACAGCAGCAGCAGCAGAAGTAATAATGTGATCATCATACCAAATGATTCAGAAGCGGCGTGACATAAGTGATGATATTTGGGGCGGTGGAGGAAGCGGGGAGTAGGGGGAGGGACATCTGGGTTTTAACTAGATATTGGCAGTGTATGAGCCTTTCGCTCTGCTCAGCATGCCAAGACACTGGGAAACCACGGACACAATCCAACAATTCCATCTATTTTAATGAGAGGAAGTCAACTCATTGCAATGCAAGAGAGTTAAGTCATTAGAAACCAAGGTTAGAGCAGGGACAGGCCAGGGGCTGTATTAGTTAGTTTTGGCCCACTTCAGTGGGTCTACTCTGAGTTGGACACTAGCATTCAATACAGCAGTAGCTGAAATATGATCTTTTTTTATTATTATTTTTTGGTGAGACATTTGAGTCTTTGGAAAACCAGAGCAAGACTCCACCTCACGTCCAAAGGAAACCCACCAGGTCTTACCCAAAGTGTACCAATGCAAAGTGACCCGGAGCAGGCTCCAATACATTTGTCACAATTTATTTTACTGGTTCCCTGATTTTCACCAGTTGTTCCTCCAGCTGCAACCAGCTTAGATCGCTTTTATAAGAATGTTAGGATTATTAAGCCAATCAACATCAGGTCATATACAACCTCCAAGTTCAAAGGAAGTATACCTGAGACTTCTGGTTATAGGGCAGTATATAAATTCTAATAATAATAATAATAAAAATAAAAATAAAAAACAACATACCACTCAACAACTCTTGCCAGGAAGCCAAACTAGTAGAGAGTTGATGCCATTCATGTCTTATGTGTCTGATTTCCAGGAGCACTTGTTTGGCAATAGTGCTAGGTGGCTCTTTGGTCTGATCTTCTTGCATTCTCATCTTCACTACTCCCATGGTGAGTATTTTACCTGAGACAGGTTCCTATCTAGCATCCTGAAAGGGGGGGGGGAGGCTGTTACACTTCCTGTTGCAATGCAATTAAAATCTACCGTATTAAGACCCCTGATAACACCACTGCAGGACTGATTGCCCCACGAGATAGCTGGCTTCTTGCTCGTGTTTACCACGAGCATTCTCTATTAGCTTTCCATCTTCTCATCCAAACATGCCAGGCAGAGAGCAAGGCTCTGAGAGGTATACGTGTGTTGTCAGCAAGCTGATATCCACTCCTCTTGATGGACATCTGAATGGGATAGAGAGACTTGATAAACTGCCTTGGAAGGAAAGCGGGGGAAAGAAAGAAAGGGAGAAAAGTCAAGAAGTCGAATAAACAAGTAGGATCCAGCTCAGTTTGGAGATAGGAGAGTGAGTTTAAACCAAGGCGGGGGGATCTTTTGATCCTGCAAAATCAAAGTGACAAAGGATTGTGTGTGTATTTCTTGATCTTAACTGTGCTCTAGCCCCAGAACAAATTTTAGGAACTCTTGCTTTAAGTAACAGCACAAGGCCAGTTCTTGCATTGTGTTTGGGTGCACCCAGGTTGCCCCCCTCACCTGCATCAACAGGAGCGACATAATGTGCGATCCTATATGTGCATATTCCAGGGAGTTCAGTCACAGCGACTTCAGTTATTTCCCATGCTGAAACAGATCTGCTGAAGCAGGGCACACAAGCTCAGTGGCAGAGGGCAGACTTTGCGTGGCAATTCCCACCCCCTCCCACAGATGGAATAAATAAAGACACAGGACACCAGAATTTAGGTTAACGGGTGAAAAATGGCCACAACTTTATTGATTACAGGTAAGAGTGGTATTGGCTTTAGGCATTGGCCCTATCAGACTAACCGGTATAGCCGGGGAGGGTTAAGCACCAACAGGGGGAGCCCCCGAGATGCACATCCCTAGGCGCTCCCCAAGGGGTTACCGCTCGGGAGCGCGCTTTAGGCCCTAGCCTCCATAGGTTTCGGACGAGGCGACGTCCCCCGGAGTCCTTTAACGAACTACCCTTCAAGATTTGGGGGAGGTGATGGCGTTCCTCCCCCCATCTCATTTGCATAATAATACCCCTGCCAATGCCTAATGGCCAAAACCAAAGGTGTTGTGACGTTTTGCTACGAGATAGGTGAAAAAACCAAGTGGCTTCCAAAATATAGCCAATTAGCCAATTGGAAAAACTCCTACCAGGCCCCTTGCGGTGACCAGCCGAAGCCCATAGCAAAGTCCAGATGAGAACCTAAAGGGCGGGAGGGTGGGAAACCGCAGCTGCTGAAAGAAAAGAAAGGGGCGAGCATGGGCTGCCCCGACCTTAAATGCCCCTTACAGGGACCGCCCCCACCGCCAGCCGATTGGCTGGCACGGTGAATGGTGAATCTTAATGACCCCAGGATTCCCCAAGTCCCACGGGGCTGCAGCCAGCCCCGCGAGGGTGTGAATTGGGCGTGAGCCCGCAACCCCGCCCCCTCCGCATGTCGGGAGTGGCTTTGCATACACAAGCTCACTCTCTGACATCACCGGTAAAACAATCTCAGCAAGGATGCAAGAAACTCACTGCCTTAAACCTTAGAGGAGGTAGCTTTGGGGTGGATGGACCAATGATCCACATCATCACAAGGTTCCTTCATATATTTACCAGAAAGGTATTTCATATATTCAAAATCTCGCTTAGGGGCAGGTGAATCTGCCCATTTTGGTTCCCTCTGCTTCCCTCTGCTTTTCCAATCTTAAGCTCAGTTCTCCACATTTTCTCATTTCCCCCTGAAAAAGTCTTCATGAAAACCCATCAGCATTTTTGTGCATTTTTTTGCATAATATACACATTTTTGTATGCAATTTTCCCTAATATACACATTTTTTGCCAAGCAAATTTCCACATTTTGTTATTTTCACTAATGCAAGCATTTATACGCACACTTCCCCCCAATATATGCATTTTTGCATACATTACTTGGCTGTGGAACTGCATTGCAAAATTCAGAAAAGTGGCAAATTTTGAAGGATGGGTGTGTTCATGTATTGTTTTGGAAAGGGAGAATTAGGTAAGGACATGTTTAAATGTGAGCTGATTTGGGTTTCTTCCCCATTCCTAACCACCCCCCACTCAAAATTCACATGTAAGTGCTAGGGAAGAGACCAGAATCATGTATAACTGCCTTGGCATGTACACAAATGGCCATGAAGGCATCATGAAGGCATGATTGCCAACAGGAGTGAAACCATGTCAGCATATAATAGCTCTGCTCAGAAACCTGCACAGAATGTCGATTTGCTTCTAGGCCAAGTTCAATGTGGAACGAGGAGTGTATAAAGCTTTTAACAGCTTGGGATCAGTTTATTTGCAAGATCACCTTTCCCACTTGCTCACTTCAATCCGCAGAACTTTCACTGTTACAGGTGCCCCATAATACTCATGCCACATTTTAAAGAAATTGATCTTTTTGTGCAGCACCAGCCGAATTTTGGAACTCCCAGTCTACTGATATCAGGCAACTGCCTTTAGTGTACTCTCTTTGGCACCTGTTAAAAACACTTTTGTTTATGGAAGCCTATCTACTATAACGGGACGCAGGTGGCGCTGTGGGTTAAACCACAGAGCCTAGGACTTGCTGATCAGAAGGTTGGCAGTTCAAATCCCCGTGACGGGGTGAGCTCCCGTTGCTCTGTCCCTGCTCCTGCCAACCTAGCAGTTCGAAAGCACGTCAAAGTCCAAGTAGATAAATAGGTACCGCTCTGGCAGGAAGGTAAACAGCGTTTCCGTGCGCTGCTCTGGTTCACCAGAAGTGGCTTAGTCATGCTCGCCACATGACCTGGAAGCTGTACGCCGGCTCCCTCGGCCAATAAAGCAAGATGAGCGCCGCAACCCCAGAGTCGGCCACGACTGGACCTAATGGTCAGGGGTCCCTTTACCTTTTTATCTACTATAACCAGGAATGTCTCCATCGATGGTGAGCAGGATAAGGGTATTGGCAAGGCAGCTACAGCAATGGATCACCTCTCCAGAAGGGTAAGGGAGAATGTGATGCTAATGACCAATACCAAGATGAAGGTCTACCAGGCTTGCATGTTGAACACACCGCTTTATGGTACTGACTTGTGGGCAAATTATACCCGTCAGGAGCGATGCCTTAATGATTTCCACATGTGCTGCGTCAGGAAGGTTTGGGGCAGCACATGGCAGCACAGAGTCTCAAACAAAGATGTGCTCTCTCAAGCCCACATTCCCAGCATGTTCACACTCCTGTCTCAGCGATGTCTGGCTTAGTCATGTCCACAGAATGGGAGATGGTAGGATCCCCAAGAGCGTGCTGTACGGGGAGCTGGCTTCTGGCACCAGTCCCATTGGCAGACCATAAATAAATATGTCTGCATTGTGACATGAAGGCTGGCAACATAAACCCTGCCTTGTGGGAATCCCTTACAGATGACCACAGTGCCTGGAGACACAGTCAGGTTGTTTATCCACAGCAGCGAAAATAGGAGGAATGACTACTGAGAAAAGAAACACCACGATACAAGCGGATGCCTTCATCTGCCCCAGCTGCAACAAAACATGTCTTCCTCTTTTCCTCTTCTTCTTCTTCTCCCCCGTCCGTCTGAGTTGCCCCAGCCACTCTTTACAGCCACAGCAGGCACTGCAACTCTTCAACAGTTTGACTTCACTGCCCAAGGCGAGCTCCTCCATTGTCTCCTGAGACAGTCGGGTGCCAACCCTTCTAACGAACACATTTTCAGTTCAGTTTTGACTAATGTACACATTTTTGCAAGAATTTTCCCCCTTATATAATGCATTTTCATATGCTGTTTTCTCTAATACATATTAATATTATGTATGCACACTTCCCCTGAAATATATGCAATTTTGTAAACGCTGGTTGGGGAACTGCACTGCAAAATTTGAATAAAAGCAACGTTTGAAGGATGGCTGTGCCTCAGTTTCCATATTGTTTGAGAAAGGTCAGATTTGATAGATTTGGCTTCAGTTGCAAGCTGAATCAAATTTCTCTCCCTCCCTTAGCTCCATCCCTGAACTATAAAACTCTTTTCTTTAGCTTCTATAGTCCTTTGATTTTGGGGGTGGGGAAGGAAGATACATATGCTCCAAAGGAACTAACTCTGTGACAAACTGCACAGACACCAATTCCAGATTTAATTTTCAGAGTCCTTCGAGTTAAACCAGACTTTGGAAGGAGGGTGAAAGTAGAGCAGAGCAAATCCACGGAGCAATACAGAAGCGGAATTGGGGTAATCCACTCATTGCTTGTCATCTTACATCTGTGTTTAAAGCTGCCTATGTTCAGCTTTTTACCTGCCAGGAACATTTTCCTTTTAACCCAGCTAGCTCTAAACATACAATAGTAAACTGAATGAAGAGATTCCCCGTGCATCATGAGCGGAATTGTCAAATAAACTGCGACTGTAGAACCATCCAGAAAATGTCACGGTGATTTAAGAGACAAAATGATTAATCATGCTTTCATTTGCTTCTTCATGCTTCCTGGTCCCATGTAAAGTTGGGCACCTGTTTGGGAAGGGAAAGTCATTTTTGCCTTGCAAAAATTTTAAGCACACCTAACACACATCTGGGGACATGGGTGGTGCTGTGGTCTAAATCAGAAGGTCGGCGGTTCGAATCCCTGCAACGGGGTGAGCTCCCCTTGTTCAGTCCCAGCTCCTACCCACCTAGCAGTTTGAAAGCACGCCAGTGCAAGTAGATATATAGGTACCGCTCCAGCGGGAAGGTAAACAGCATTTCCGTGCGCTGCTCTGGTTCACCAGAAGTGGCTTAGTCATGCTGGCCACCTGACCCGGAAGCTGCCTGCGGACAAACGCAGATGAGCGTGCCTATAGAGCGAGATGAGCGTGCAACCCCAGAGTCGTCCGCAACTGGACCTAATGGTCAGGGGTACCTTTACCTAACACACTGCTGAGAACTTTCATGTCAGAAAGCTAGTTTGGTAGAGTGGTTAGAGTCTAACATGGGTAGGCAAACTAAGGCCCGGGGCCTGGATCTGGCCCAATCGCCTTCTAAATCTGGCCCGCGGACAGTCTGTGAATCAGCGTGTTTTTACATGAGTAGAATGTGTGCTTTTATTTAAAATGCATCTGTGGGTTATTTGTGGGGCATAGGAATTGGTCCATATTTTTTTCCTTCAAAATATAGTTTGGTCGTCCCTCCCCCCAAGGTCTGAGGGACAGTGGGCTGGCCCCCTGCTGAAAATGCTTGCTGACCCCTAGGTTAGAGTGTAGGAACAGGAACCAGGATACCAGGATTCAAATCCTCATTTGGCCACGAAGCTTACAAGGTGACTCTGGGCCCGTCAGGATCACTCAACCTAACTTGGGTTGTTGTAAGGATAATATGGAGAGGGGCAGATCCATGTACACCACCTTAGAGGGAAAGTGTTCTGTAAGTGCAGTAATAAGTGAATAAAGCTACAGGTAGGGTTAGCAGTAGCAGGCGTGGAGCAGGAATGGGGGCAAGGGAAAGGTGGTCTGCAGCTAGGCTCATTGTCAACAGCTGGCATCTTCAAGCCACCGACGGTGGTGCAGTGTGCTGGCAGGGCCCACAGGCTCCAGAATGGACATAGGGTCCCTGTGTTGAGTGGACCGGAGGAAGCTGCCTCACTCCAAGTCAGACCATGGGTCCATATAGTTCAGTACTCTCTATATTTGCCCCAGCCTGCAGAATTTGTAATCCAAAACATCTAGAGGGCACCAGTCTGGTCTACACTGACTGTAAGTGACTCCCCAGGGCTTCTAGACTGGAGACACTCTTAGCCCTACCTGGAGATGTCAGGTCTTGAACCTGGGACCATTTGCATGTCAAGCAGATGCCCTTCCCCTGTGGGCTACGTGTAGCTATAAGCCAGATTTCCCTGGTTATGGGCACTGTCTCCCCTTCTTCTGCATAAAGAAGGCAACTTTAGATCCAACTATGTAGGACAATTGTCAGCTTATCACTAGTATTCGTTTGACAGGTGGCAGGAGGAGAAGGTGATCAAGAGCATAGTGGCAATGCAACTACAAACATTCTTGGAAGATCCTGATTACCTGGACCATTTGGGGGCTTGTCCACCCTTCCGATTGTTCAGTGTACAGGTATGAGAGGTTTTCCGCTTGCCCCATGCTTTCTAGGCATGGGTCTGAGTGGTTTTCTGTTTGCCCCACTTCTTCCGCCAGGAAAACTCACTCTTTAGAGTTGAATCAGAGCAAATGCCAATCTATGAAAAACCTTATTGCCAACTGCTTCAATTCAGCAATAAAGGTAGAGTTTCCATGAGGGAAAGGGGTAGGACAAGAGGAATTCTCGATGAGCCCTCCATCTGGCTTGCAGAACCAAATTGGGGGAGGGCCATAGCTCAGTGGTAGAGCATCTTCCTTGTATGCAGAAAGCCCCGGGTTCAATCCCCAACATCTCCAGATAGGGCTGGAAGAGAACCCTTCCAGAAACCCTGGACAGCTCCTGTCAGTCAGTGTAGGCCAGCCTTTCTCAACCTTTGGTCCCCAGATGTTGTTGGACTACAACTCCCATCATCCATGACCAGTGGTCCGGCTAGCTAGGGATGATAGGAGTTGTAGTCCAACAGCATCTGGGGACCAAAGGTTGAGAAAGGCTGGTATAGGCAATACTGAGCTAGATGGACAAAATGTCTGAATCAGTTTAAGACATCTTCCTCTGTTTCAAAGGCACCTATGGCCTAGATATGCCTCTGATCTGCTCTTGAGTTGTGATGTAACAGCTTTCCTTCTGTTCTGTTTAGCAACCAGCCAAGCCACTTTTTATCCTGAAATCTCTGCCTGATATCTCTTGTGAAGGTGCTGGACAGGTTCGTGATTTCCTTATGGTGTTGGGCTGCTTCCAAAGTAGGCGAAGGCTTCTCCCCACAAACACAAAGGTCAGGGCAGCAGATTCAATGCACCTGACACCCAAAAGCCACACGGGGACTGTGCTAAATGCCATCCTGATTTCTTCTTATCCTAACTTGGGTCTGGCGGGATGGGTTTTCCAAAGGGACGCACGCTGAACATTAAAGCAACTCAAATGCTCAAGACATCTGTTTTCAGGGAGGAAATGAGCTTTCCCTTGAGTGTCCAATTTAGTATTTTGGTAGATAATTTGCAGCTTTCGATGCACAGACAACGTTGAGGCGTCTCATACTGCACTGATGCTAAGGTTAACTCATTTATCCTGGCACAGTTGGTACCCAAAAATGGATTCAAAGAGTCGCGTTAGTACATTTCACCCATTTTCTTTTCTTCTGGGAAGCAACCAGCATGTTGGATAGCACTGAAGGGCTTAAAGATAAGGTGGGATAAAACAGGAGGCATGAATAAAATAAGAAAGATAAATGTGCTTTAGATGTTAGTCTCCCAAATCCACTTTTCAGCTTGGTGCAACGCAAACAGAAAGCAGTAACAACCTACGAAGATACTGTAATGAGAGAACCTACTGTCTGAATTTATTTATTGTTGCAAGGCTAGCAGGTAGCATAGCTTCATGAAAAGAATGCCATGATATCTTGCATGTGATCCTGCCTTGAATAGCCTTAAAAATCATTAAGAGACAGGTTTCATTCCTGGTTATTCAATCTGCAGGGCACAGTTGGATTTTTACTTCTTCTTTTTACAAAAAGAGAACACTGATCCTTTACTTTCTAAAGCTTGTTACCTTGCTGGTTGTGGGACCTCCCTGTTGTTGTTGTGGTGGTGGTGGTTGTCATTATTTACAAGAGAGGTAATTAGCAATGGGGAAGGGTGTGTAACGTTGAGCAGCACCCTGGTCTCAGCACATTCACTCAAACCTGCTCCTCTCCTCATTTAATCCCTACAACAACACAAGGTAAGAGGCAATGACTGGCCCAAATTCACCTAGTGAGCTTCATAGCTAAGTGCAGGGGTGGATTTTGGTAATATGGTACCCTGAGTGAGGGCAAAAATTGGCACACACTCCCCACCCCCCAAAAAAATCTTATTTTCACAATAATTATTTTTGGTATAGTTGCTTTTTGAATGGATCTTTTCAGTAGGTACCTGTATATAACTTATATTTTTATAATTATGTTGTGCCCCCGCCCCCCTTGGCTCAGTGCAAGGGAACCACCCGCACCGCCCTAAATTCAGCATGGCCAAATGGGGACTTGAGCACTAGTTTCCCAGGTCCTAACCCAACACTCTAACCATTTACAGCATGCTGGAAAGGATGTTGGGATCCCCTTCAAAATTAACAGTTGTGTGTTAGCCTTGACAGACCCACTGGGCCAATTTGCATTTGGCCCACCCACACGAGCATCAGGCTACTATATCACACAAAAAATACTCATTGTTTGATCAGATGCTGTCATGTGGTGACAATATCCATCTGGATGATGAAGAGTAGTGGGGGGCTCCAGCTGAGGACCGCCCTAGGGAAGCCACAGAGGAAGAAGGCTCAGATCCAGGGGAGTGGTGGTGGGACCCAGAAGACAGGTCAGAGGAGGGAGGAAACTGGGAGTGGAAGACACAGGAGGCTTGAGTGAACAAGAAGACACCGAAGCAGTGAGTTCTCCAAGGACAGAACTGGCTGCAGAGCGAGGCACTTAAAGCTCAGAATCTGAAGGAGAGGACAGAGAGGGGCCAGGCACTGCAACAGCAGCTGCCTGGTCCCTTTGCATGGAGCTCCCCTCCTCTTTTGACTCTGATGTCTTGCAGAGTGTCAGAGAAGCCCAAGAGAAGTTGTTGGAGTTTGTGTCTGTTTGGAAGACGTCCAGAAGTGGAGGGCTAAGAGGAAGAGGAGAAACCCAAAGCCAGTCTTGGCAATGTCTTCACGGAGGCAGCAGTCCCTGAATGATCTCTTTGGTATACTAATTTCCTAAATAAAACAGCTAACTTTACTTCGAGTGTCCAAGTATCCCTTCTGACCTGTTGGTGAGCCTGTTCCCCTGACAGCCTCCTGATACTATCACTGCTGTGGCTTCCATTATCACTGTAGAACTTTTTCAAGGGCCCACATATAGGAGGTGCAGGAACACCCAAGTAGCACCTTTGCCCAGTGGGAGTCTCATGTGCTCGTGAGTGGTGTGCCATCTAAGGGCCAATCTGCCTTTAGATGCAGAAGCCTCTAATTTGGCCACAGAGAACAAAATGCTGAATGCAGAAGCTGAACACAGAAGCTGTTTTGCGCCTGCTCCTTTGATCATTTGGTTATTTACTGCAATTTGCTTTGTAATTATTGCTTGGGAGGAAGAGGGATCCATCATTTCTGAATGCCAGTTCTAACTGCAACCGGCGCGGAGTCAAAGATGCTGGCTTCAGTTTTCCCCCTGCGGCTGATGGACTTCTCTTTCCAAAGTAGGACACTTCTATCTGATGGCATTAACCATAAAAAACCCCATTTCAAGCCGACGATATCCTGAAGGACAACGGCTCATTTCATTTCTTATCAAGAAATCAGGCAGATCCGTCATATTTCCCGAATCAAATGACATTTTCAGGAAAATTCATTTGAACCAAAAATGAGGTTTCCTCTCCACAGACTCCAATTAGTTTAAAAATGGGTTTTCCCTGATGAAAATTCTTGAAATAACTGAGCTGTGTAAGGGAAAAATCAATATGTCTATATATGTATATAGATATATATGTACACATGCAGCCAAGATATCACATCAAGCTACATAAATCTTTAATTTTGGCCATCAGTTTTAATAGTAAAATACCCAGTGGCCTTTTCCTGCTATCCATCCATCCACCCCCCCTTCTTTCTTTCCATTCCCATTGCTCTAGCTATTCCAGCGAGAGACCTCTCACTCATTTGCTTCCTAAGTACACAAAATTAGCTGCTTATCTGTTGATCTTCTTACATGAGCCTTTAAGAATCTTTCCTCTCTGCATGTGTGTCCAAGGCCGCTTCTGCCTTCAGAGGAAGCCTGGGTAAAATCCTATCCTCTTGTCCTTCCCTTAACGTACTCATAGGGGGCGAGAGCCTAATTAAATTGCTCTCAAAGACAAGAAGGGATGAATTTCCTTCTTCTTTTCTCCCTTGTCACCCATTTAAGTCAGCTGAGATTCATTCACTGCGCTTTACTTATGTTCCAAAAAAAGAGAAAGGGGGGGGGGATGGGAAGACAAATGAAGGCAGAATGTTATAAGGGGAGAAAAGTGGGGGGTAATTAAAAAGAGAGGGAATAAACGAACTTGAGAGTGCCTGTGCAAAATTTGGGACCAAACAAAACAAGATCAAGTGAGTGTTACATTCAGCATGAAAAAGGAAAGGGTTGTTTTTAACGGACCGTCTAATGGGGCTTTGGAGTAATTTTTTGCATTCATTTTAACAGGACCCAATTCCCCATAAGGCTTAAAAGAGCAGGCTATTTTAAACACATTGATCTGTATTCTCCAACTGCTTCCAGTTGGCCTCACAGCTAGTGAAGGGATGGGAAATTTGCATCCTTTACCCCAAAATCGTGCTGCCCTCCTTGTAAAAGCACCACAAAGCCAATCTGCCCCTCCTCATCTGATTTTTTCCTCCCCTTTTCCTTAGCTCCCCTGGGCATTTTATATGATTTCTTCCCAAATCTTCCAAGTCACGTAAGTACTTGAGGGTTTTCTTTTTTTCAAAATCTTTATGAAAGACACAGAAAGCTTTCCAAAAAGGGTTTTCTGTCGAGAAGGATTGTGAAGCAGTTCTGGGGCCGAGAAAGAGAGAGGAAGCCCTAAACAAAAACCAATTGCTCCTTGTCTTATAGACCTTCCCCTCCCTTTCCCAATCCAGCTTGAGACTACATCTTTGCTATAGGCCTGATTTTCCCCCTCTCGTCCTGCTCCTCTCTCTGTCTCTTCTCCCTTGTTAAGATTAATGAGGGAGGCTTGGGAAATTAAGCATGAACCTGGCCTGTTAATGCAGCGCTGCTGAGGGGTGCGTGTGCATGTGTGTGAAGTGGTGTTGGTGGAAGGCGGAGACGAGGAAGACAAGGTGGCCCCTTTGGCTCGACAGCTATCGATTGCCGTGTGAGGGTCACTGGGAAGACAGCACCGCTGCAACACTTCTGAGGGAGCAGGGAACCTGCCTGTGTGGGGAGGAAGCCGTGTCTGTGCAGGGAATGCCTGGGCTCCGCCAAACACCACCGGTCCCCTGTGTGAGCCGAAGGCCCAATGAAGGCCTAGGAAGAGCCGAGCAATTAGCCTTTGAAGGTCATCGTGCAAACTTGTTGTTGTGGATTCTCTTTTCTCCCCTCCCCCCCTTTCTTCCTATTCCCCCCTCCCTCCTTACTCAAACACATCTCTCTCTCTTTTCCAATATGGTATCACCAGGCTCTCCTCCTCCATCATCACCCAAGCCCCAAAACACATCTGAGGAATCCGTTCAATTAAATCTCTCGCAGCTCCACCTGGCTCCTGAGTGAAAGGTCAGTGGAGTCTGGGAAGGAGAGAAAAGCACAAGGAGGAGGAGGAGGAGGAGGAGGAGGAGGAGGAGGAGGAGGAGGAGGAGGAGGAGGACTCTGTTCTGTTTGTGCTGCTCCTGCCTCCATCTCTCTATCTCTCGCTCTCTCTTGTGCTCACCCTCCCTCCCTCCCTCCAACCCTCCCCCCTTCCCCTCTTTTCTTCTTTAATGATACCCAATGGTCAATCACTCCCCAGCAGTGCTGGAGATGCCCCGAAGCATCATTGTGGTCGGGAGCGATCGATCAGGTTCCTTAAAAAAAAAAAGATGATAATGATAACCCGTGGACATAATGTCAACGCGTTTGCTGTGCCTCTTGGAGGCCGCTCACCTCTCCGCCTGCCAGGGCCTACAAGAAGCTTGGAGGAGCCCGAGAAAGTCTTTCCCCCCCACTGTGCCCACTTAGCCCTGCCTTAAAGACAGCTAATTAGACCGAGAGCTCCTCGGTCTGTTTACACTGGTGGGGCGGGGGGTTATGTGCGGAGGAAAAAGTATGTGTGATAGAGAGAGAGAGTGAGAGAGTATAGCGATACGCATGGCCCCAAATCCTCCCAGTGCAACAGGATTCTTCCAAGTTCTCTGAATATACAGAGATGCACGCGTTGTTCAAAAGACACTATGTGAGTGGCTACAGGACTATCACCACCCCAGATGTCCCTTGTTTAGCAACTTATAGCATCAGATCACTGGCCCAGGGGCAAACCTTGGTAATCTTTTGTAATGTGGCACCCTGTGTGAGGCCTAGATTTGGTGTCCCCAAACAGATCTTCTCAATTATGGATCTGTGTCCCCTCGGCTCAGTATCCTGTGTGGGGGAACTGCCTGCACCACCCTAAATCCAGGGCTGACCAGTCCATCTAGTTTAGTATTGTCTAAATTGGCTGGTCGGAGTCTTCACAGTTTCTGAGAGAGAGTCTGTCTCAGCCCTTCCTGGAAATTTCCAAGAGTGCCTTGAGTTGTAGATTTGGAAAGGACCATGTCAGACATCTAGACCGACACCCTCAATGCAGGAATCTTTTGTCCAATGTGGTGCCCACACCCTGTGATTAAGAAGTGCTGGGGATGGAACCTGGGACATGCAAAGCACTGAGCTATGGCTCTTTCCCCAGCCATGAAATCTTTCATTACATCATGATCAAGCAAAGTGTTCACTATATGCTTAGATGCCCATCGTCAGATCATCAGACTGGGGTATCAGGTCTGGCATCAGCACGAAGTGTACCTACCAGAACCCCAGCATGCTACTAGGGCATACTGTGGATACCTGCCCTTTAAAGAACATTCTCCACCAATGTACTGCCACTCCAAGGCATACTGTGGGAAATCAGAATGGTACCTCATATGACAGGGATGGGGAACCTGTGGCCCATTGTGGGGATTCCCAGTGAAGCCCTGTGCTTCTACAGGGATGCCCTGCGAGTCCCTCCACTACCATATTGTGATATATTGAGTCATACCTCGGGTTACAGACATTTCAGGTTGCGTTTTTTCAGGTTACAGACGCTCCGAAACCCGGGTGTACCAGAACGGGTTACTTCCAGGTTTCAGAGGTGGCGCATGCACAGAAGAGCTAAATCACGCTTTGCGCATGTGCAGAAGCGCTGAATCGCAACCCGTGCATGTGCAGACATGCTGCTGCGGGTTGTGAATTCTGTGGGTTGCGAATGTGCATCCCGCACAGATCACGTTTGCAACCCACTGTATTGTGATATTTAGCTGGTGATATATCATGATACTGAAAACCAGATATCGCCCAGCCCTATCCCTGACTATTATCCATGCTACCTTGATGGGAGTTGGACTCCAACAACATCTGTAGGGCCACAGGTTCCCCATTCCTACAGCAAATCCACCCCTAAATCCATACTTCACACTAAATTGGAAGATATTGCTGCAATTACTTAGACTATCATCTTTGGGGGGGGGGGTGTCCTGATTTTGCTAGCATTAGAATGACGTTCCCTTCAATACTATAGTCCCTCTTATGTAAAGACATTGATTTGGGATGTTGCGTGTGCATGTGTGTGTGTCTATGTATGCATGGGTTTGCTTCTTACACGCTAGCCAATCCAGCACAAATAACTTCCATGGCCCCCTCCCACAACAGCCCAGATTTTTCTATTGCCGTTTTATTTTCTGCATCATTTGATGAACAAAGCTTCCATTTTCCTCGGCTCCTATTAAACTATTTGATGGTGCCTTTTATTTTGTGTTATAATTGGGAAAGCAATCATGTGATAAATGCACATTTGTTGTGAAATAAAACAAGCAATGATGAAAACACCCAGATCATATTGTCGGAGAAAGTAGTGATCGACTTTTGAAAAGGGGGTGTTTCCTCCAAATGCCCGCTTATTCACGGAGCCTCTGTAAACAACGACATCTCTTTGTGGAATGTTAAACTTCTCAGAATGAAAAAAAAAGAGAACAAAAACAATCATCATTTATATACTGCTTTTGGTGTCCAAAGTGTTCCCCCAATTATTCTCATCAATGCCTACAAGAGGCTGGACATCTGAATGCAGCCCTGTTTAGGGACGTTTTTAATGTTTGATGTTTTACCATATTTTTAATATTCTGTTGGGAGCCGCCCAGAATGGCTGGGGCAACCCAGTCAGATAGGCAGCTTACAAATAATAAAATTATTATTAGTAGTAGCAATACAGTGGTACCTTGGGTTAAGAACTTAATTCGTTCTGGAGGTCCTTTCTTAACCTGAAACTGTTCTTAACCTGAAGCACCACTTTAGCTAATGGGGCCTCCCGCTGATGCCGCACCGCCACCACGTGATTTCTGTTCTCATCCTGAAGCAAAGTTCTTAACCCGAGGGAATATTTCTGGGTTAGTGGAGTCTGTAACCTGAAGCGTATGTAACCTGAAGTGTATGTAACCTGAGGTACCACTGTAGTATTGCTGACTCCCACAAATTGCTGATGAACCTGAATACGGATGGCAGCTCAGTGAGGTTGTGGGCAGAGATGAAATTTAAACTGGTGGCTTCTCTGGTCAGAGTTCATTCTCTCAGCTGCTTTGCTAAAGCAGGTCTCA
This sequence comes from Podarcis muralis, assembly GCF_964188315.1. Taxonomy (NCBI): domain Eukaryota; kingdom Metazoa; phylum Chordata; class Lepidosauria; order Squamata; family Lacertidae; genus Podarcis; species Podarcis muralis. The sequence continues at coordinate 61,544,654 of NC_135664.1, read as the reverse complement.
AATCAGTCTTAGATAAATACTGATCTTTTGATTGCTCCTACAATGAATAATTAGCAGAACAATGCAGCAAAGAGCTTGTCATGCTTCTGGACACAGTTGAGTCAGCAGGACTCCATTTCAAGGGCCCTACCAGGTCGAGTCTGAAGAAGAGCATTTTGCAGGCCACCCAGAGGAAGAGGATTTAACAACCACCCACCCTGACTGAGCTGAGGATGTGACGTTATTGCCATAATCAGCTGGGGGCACTTCTAGATTGGCCCAGGGAAATTCACATCCACATAGAGAAAAGCACTATTTGACAGGCTTCCCCAGTCCGGCACCCTTCAGATGCTGTGGACTGCAACTCCTAGCATCTCTGATGATGAGCTATTCTGGTAGTCCAAAATATATGCAGGGCTGCATTCTCCTCTACCATCACTGCTTTTGAAAGATGATGGGCAGGAGAAGACCTATACAGGTCGAAGAAGAAGAAGGAGGAGGAGGCAAAGAAGAAGAAGAAGAAGAAGAAGAAGAAGAAGAAGAAGAAGAAGAAGAAGAAGAAGAAGAAGAAGAAGAAGAAGAAGAAGTATTTATTGTTCAACATCAGGGGAAGGAGAGCAGGAAATTAGATTCTTTGCTTTTCAATTAGTGTATTAAGACCGCTTTGCTATGTACAAATCCCCTTCTTCATGACTTGGGTTAAACAGACAGCTCCGAAAATGCACTGAATGGAATCAGCCGGATGATGTACAACTCTAACCTTTTCTCTATTAAATGGAAACAAATGGGCCTTCTTGTGATGCATCGCTGATCACCCTCAATGGCTCGTTGTATTTCTAAATACTGTCATGTAACAGTTCTGCAAGGGTTCTTGCAGGAATAAAAAAACTAATCTGCATTGGCGGAAAGGTAAGTTCAATGCTGGGCTTGAGAATGAGCAAGAGGCTGGATGCCAACTTTTGCCCTTAATGACTTGCCAAGGGAGGGGAATGACACCCCCCCACCCCCCCACACACACGCCAGTTATTTTATTTCATTTACTTATTTAAAATGTGTATACCTCACCTTCCTGATCCACAGATTCAGAAAGGCGGGTAAGAGAATGCATAAAACTGCATTTACAACGGTGGTTGTCTTCAAAAATAGACAAAAAAAAAATAGGCCCACCCACTCTCGTCTCTCTGCCCCTGGGTCAGGAGCTGTGGCTGTTGTGGGGGCGTCTGGTCACAGCCCCTCAAAAAAAAAATGCACCCAGGGGCACACACACACACACACACACCAGCGCTCTCCCATGTATGCCACTGCTTTCCCCTGACTATAATGACACATCTTGCTTGCCTGGAAAGACAAGCTGTTTTGCATAGAAACCTCTTGTTTTTGTGAGGCTGCTGCTACACATCAGACCCTACAAAGGTAAGAGTCACACCTGTTGCTCCACCCCCTTTGCCCCTGGCCCCACCCACCACTGACATGTGGCCCCCTGCAAGTTTGCCTGTGATGCTCAATGCAGCCCTCAGGTTGAAAAAGTGTTCCCCACCACTGGTCTAGCAAATCACACAGCGACGTGCCTGGAGTTTTGCGCTCAATAAGTTGATTGTGCTAGCCAAAGGCCATGACCAAACCATACAAACACAGGCAATATAATATATAAAACAAAACCTCTGCTTAAACAACCAGAACCAGGTATTGCAAGCAAGACTATAAATGGGGGGCCATGTCTGGAGTTCATTTATCCAGTTCTTCCGTCTAAGCTTTTTCTGCTCAAAGACCCTGTGCTGTATCCAACACTGTGTGAGTGGTGTTCTTCTCACACAGCAAGACTTCTCCTTCCTCTTCTCTCCCCACACCCTGCTCCCCAGATCTCCCCCCAGAGGAACCTGCAACACTTTGGGGAGAATTTTGAGTGGTGGCTGCAGGGAAGCAGAGAGGAGTAACATTGCACAAGTGAGGCATCACCTTCCCAACAAAGGTCCGTATAGTTAAAGCCATGGTTTTCCCAGTAGTGATGTATGGAAGTGAGAGCTGGACCATAAAGAAGCCTGATCGCCGAAGAATTGATGCTTTTGAATTATGGTGCTGGAGGAGACTCTTGAGAGTCCCATGGACTGCAAGAAGATCAAACCTCTCCATTCTTAAGGAAATCAGCCCTGAGTGCTCACTGGAAGGACAGATCCTGAAGCTGAGACTCCAATACTTTAGCCACCTCATGAGAAGAGAAGACTCGCTGGAAAATACCCTGATGTTGGGAAAGATCACAAGGAGAAGGGGACGACAGAGGACGAGATGGTTGGATGGTGTTCTCGAAGCTACCAGCATGAGTTTGACCAAACTGCGGGAGGCAGTGGAAGACAGGAGTGCCTGGCGTGCTCTGGTCCATGGGGTCACGAAGAGTCGGACACGACTAAATGACTAAACAACAACAACAAAGTGTCGCCTGAGCTGAACAGCAATGCTGAATACAAGCCTTGGATTTTAACATGGCTATTTTCTGTGCACTTCAGAGCAATGTAGCTATAGGAGATCTAGCAAGGCAATGTACCTGGAAGACACTGTTTTTATGGACCCTCGATGTATATCTGATTGCGAATGCAACCGCTGAATAAAAAGGAAGCCCCAAAGAGCTGCAATGATTCCAACGCTGATGCATGAAGATGCAACCCCATAATTCAATCTCTGATTGCACCCTTAAGAAATCATGTTGAATTTCCCAACAGGTAAGCATCTTGACAAATCCTCATGAGCACGATGAAGGCTGATAGCAGCCATAACACAAAGAGTTATACAGCAGATAACATCCTGGATATATCAAGGGTTTGATCTAGATTTGTTGCACACTCTCATTCCGCAGAAGAGGCTCACATTTTCTAGTACAAACACTTATCAGTTATATCGCAATACATACAATAATTCTAGGAGGGAGGGGGAAATGTACTACAAATAAGTTGTCAGATAGTGAGCAGCACATAAAATACTTTGCAGTTATAAATGCGGTCTTCTGCCAAACAAATTTATGAACTGTCAGTGTAATCCTGAGCTGGGCTGGGATACTAGATAGTGGAGTGAGTTCATGTTTCAGACCGCATGCAGCTATTCCAGAAGAAGAAGAAGAAGAAGAAGAAGAAGAAGAGGAGGAGGAGGAGGAGGAGGAGGAGTTTGGATTTGATATCCCGCCTTTCACTCCCCTTCAGGAGTCTCAAAGTGGCTAACATTCTCCTTTCCCTTCCTCCCCCACAACAAACACTCTGTGAGATGAGTGGGGCTGAGAGACTTCAAAGAAGTGTGACTGGTCCAAGGTCACCCAGCAGCTGCATGTGGAGGAGAGGGGAAGCGAACCTGGTTCCCCAGATTACGTGACTACCGCTCTTCACCACTACACCATACTGGCTTCCACAGGAGGACCTATACTGCAGGTTCCTCCAGACATTGTTGGACGACAGCTGCCATCATCCCTGACCATGTTATTTGGAGCTGATGGGATTTGGAGTCCAACTATGTCTAGGGGGCTATAGGTTATCTATTTCTGTTATTTAAAGATGTGGCAGATCTACACACCCCTCCACTTTAACTCAGTTCATAATTGAGCTTTGAAAATTGAACTGTTTCCTTTAAAAAACAAACTGGGAATGGCTTGGTTAATTCTGAAGCTAACTTTGTCAGACTGGACCCTGTGATTACCCTGATGAGATCACCGCGAGTGGGCTGGAGCCCTCCTTCTGTCACCAGCACCGCCAGGGCAACAGCCAGGTAAGTAAGTGAGGGTGGAAGAGAATAAATGGAGTTTGAAGGCTGAGAGGTGTGTAGGAGGCAGAATGGACGGAGGGGACGGGTTCATTTCTGGCTAGGATTAAAATTGAAGCCAGAGAAGAACTCCTGGGTCATAATACTTGCTTCCATATCGAAACCCTAGATGAAGCACCAGAACTTCTTTTCTGTTTCTCAGAATTGTGAGGTCTGACAGCATCTTTAGACCTGCATCTCGGGACAGCAAAAAGGACCTGTCTTTCCTCTGGGACACTTTCTGTTTGTGTGTACAGTGGTACCTCGGGTTACAGACGCTTCAGGTTACAGACTCCGCTAACCCAGAAATAGTATCTCGAGTTAAGAACTTTGCTTCAGGATGAGAACAGAAATTGCGTGGCGGCAGCGTGGCGGCAGCGCGGCGGCAGTGGGAGGCCCCATTAACCAAAGTGGTGCTTCAGGTTAAGAACAGTTTCAGGTTAAGAACAGACCCCCAGAACGAATTAAGTTCTTAACCCGAGGTACCACTGTAGTCATGCCCAGAAGGGAGAACAAGAGCTGACCTCTTGCATGACATCCATTCGCCATGCAACAAGAGCAAGGGTCGTAACAGAAGAATGTTCCCTCAAGGTTTGCTTCACCAGCTCTTGTGAGTTCCACAAATTAACAATGCACTTTGTGAAAGGCGCTTATGCTACATAAGGACGTTCACATCTTTTTGTAACCCCAAATGCTTGCTTGCGGTTTTGCAGTGACAACAAAAGCAATTTTCATTTGGGAATTTGACGTTATGCCATTTGCTTTCCCACAGGAGATGGCTATGTGTGGCCATATTCACACCACACATATAAAGCCTTGTAATGCCGCTTTTAACAGTCACAGCTTCCCTCCTATAATAACAGGAGCTGTGGTTTGTTAAGTGTGCTGTTAGGAGGCCCCTATTCCCCTCACTAAGCTACAGTTCCCAGAGTGATTTCACATTCAATCCCTCTTCCCAGACAACTCTGGAACTGTAGCGCTGGGTGAGAAACAGGGGTCTGCTAACAACCCCCAGCACCCTTAATGAACTCTAACTCCCTTAATGAACTATAGCTCCCAGAATTCGGGGCGGGGGGGGCGAGGCCATGATTATTAACAGTATGACCATAGCGCTTTAAATGTATAGTGTGAATGTGGCCAGTATCCAGGGCTCTGTGTATTTCCAAGCAGATCTTTTTATTAAAACTTCAGCAAAGCTTAACGGTTAGCAAAACTTGTGTTTTTCTCAGGACACGCCAAGTTCTATAGAGCTCTTCCAGCTATTGTAACAGGAGTCCTGGGAAACTACGTCCCAGGAATCTTAGTGAAATTCTGCCAGTTGTTTACCATCTGGTTCACCTGCCCTTCCTTCCCTCGCATCTCCAGACATTTCGCCGATCCTGTGGAAGAGTTTCCGCAGAGTTGCTAGGAGTCTGCCTCCCAGCTACAGTACACCTTGACGTGCCGAAAGAGACAGGGAAGGGCCTTGCAACGACGAGCCCAATCTTTACGAATCTCTCCTCTTCCTTATTCGGTCCTGTTAAATCTGTAGTTTGCAATGGCCTCGGGGAGCGAAGGGCTCTGAGCCAGTGTCCTTGTCAGGATCAATAGAGTAAGTGATTGAGTAAACACCCCCAGGTTTGGGGGGGGGGTGTTGGATGCCTGTGGGCAACTTGCCACTAAAGCCAGGAACGGAGGCCGCAAGTAAACAAATAAATAAATGAAAATGAAGGACAGTCAGGTCTATAATTTGTTGTGGATTAATTCTTGTTTGCCTACTTGCTTCTTCTTCTTTTTTTTATAAAAAAAATCAAGAATATTCCCCCATCCCCCCAAAAATATTGTTCTTGTAAGCCTCTGACTAGCTGGAGGGTGTTGTTTATATTCTTCATTGAGGACTCTCCCTGATGCTTTTTCTTTGCCAGCAGCATAGTAGGGGAAAAACACCAAGCAAACACGCTTCTCCCCAAACCATTCAGAATATTCTGTAGAAAGCGCTCGCTCTCCTATGGAATGCAAGACAACAACGCTGAAAGGACAGTGAATGAATGCACCCCCAATGTTTTGCAAAAATGCTACATTCAGCTAACGCTTTTCACTTATTATTTTTTTTAAAAAAGTTTGTGACTGGGTACGGGCTAGCAATCGGGAAGGCATAGAAAGCCTGAGCAAGACAGCAATGGAAAGCAGCTTGATCTTGGAGGTTCAGTAGACGAAGGAGCCAAATATGATTCTGAAGCTTCTTAAGGGCCCCAGTTTGACCTCTTCATTGTTGTTGTTGTTGTTTAGTCGTTTAGTCATGTCCGACTCTTTGTGACCCCCTGGACCAGAGCATGCCAGGCACTTCTGTCTTCCACTGCCTCCCGCAGTTTAGTCAAACTCATGCTGGTAGCTTCGAGAACACTGTCCAACCATCTCATCCTCTGTCGTCCCCTTCTCCTTGTGCCCTCCATCTTTCCCAACATCAGGGTCTTTTCTAGGGAGTCTTCTCTTCTCATGAGGTGGCCAAAGTATTGGAGTCTCAGCTTCAGGATCTGTCCTTCCAGTGAGCACTCAGGGCTGATTTCCTTAAGAATGGATAGGTTTGATCTTCTTGCGGTCCATGGGACTCTCAAGAGTCTCCTCCAGCACCATAATTCAAAAGCATCCATTCTTCGGCAATCAGCCTTCTTATGGTCCAGCTCTCACTTCTTCATGGTTAGGAGACCCCTATTCCCCTCACATAGCTACAGTTCCCATAGTCCACGGAACCACTCTGGAAGTTATAGCACTGGGCAGGGAAATGGGGTCTCCTAACAACTCTCGCCACCATTCAAAATCTAAAGCTCCCATAGTGCTTTAAACGCATGCTGACAATGTGGCCAGAGTTCTACTCCCCAAAGTCAAGCAGATACTTCTGCCTCCCACTTTACTCTTGTGTTCAAGATCATGTCTGCAGCGGGTAGGTGCCTTTAACCATAGGGGTCGTCTCATGATTTAGAACCCTTGCAGATCACTTCCATGCATAGAGATGGTTCCTCACTGCGGGCACTATCCTGGTAACAGCAAAGGCAAGGTTAAGTGTCCCCATCCAACATACTTACCATCTACATGCAAGTAACACATGGAGAGAGAGTGTCACATTTTATTGCCCTCCAAATTATCTATACATTGGTACCTCGGTTTATGAACAGCCCTGTTTATGAACTATTCAGTTTACGAACTCCGTAAAACCGGAAGTAGTTTGCAAACTTTACTTCAGTATGCGAATGGAAGCCGAATGGTGGAAGGGCACCGGCAGTGGGAGGTCTCCTTAGGGAATGTGCGCCTCAGTTTAAGAACGGATTTGGTTTAAGAACGGACTTCAGGAATGGATTAGGTTCATAAATCGAGGTACCACTGTACCTACATTCACACAAATTTTCCAGTTGGGGCTCACCAGCCTTTTGAAGCTTGGTATATAACATTCCCTTCCTCCCATCACTTATGAACATAAGAATAGCCTGCTGGATCAGGCCAATGGACCCATCCAGTCCAACCTCGTGTTCTCACAGTGGCCAACCAGGTGCCTCAGGAAAGGCCACAAGCAGTACCTGAATGCAACAACACTCTTCCCACTGGTGACTCTGAGCAACAGGTTTTCAGAAGCTTTGCTGCCTCTGACTCACACAGTGCTGGATCCACGTTAGAGTCCCACTCGCGCAATGGGACTTCCTCTGTTTTCCCTGCATGCCCCAAAAATCTTATCTGGAGGGTCCCCCAACCTTTTGGAACAGATTTTGAGGATGTTTGGAGAGCTGCAGGGGAGAGGAGCAGGGCGTTATGTTGCAAAAGTCTGATGCGTGAGCAGAACATCAAGACTGGTTATAACCCATTGTTGTTGAACATCATTGTTGTTAATGCTTTTGATGACAGTACTCACTAGTATGGAGTATTAGCTCTCCTTTCGTTGCTGTCCATGGCAGCCATTTTGTGCTGACACTCACTGCACTTTTACAAAAAAAAAAAATAGTATCCAGACTTCATTTTTTTTTACCCTCAGAAAGCTATTAGTATTAGCATTGGTATTGATACTATTTTCAAATGGCTTGGGAACAGATGATGAATGGAGCTTTGGTGAACATTTGCACATAGGGAGAAAAGAGATTTAGCTCCAAATTCTGTACCTCAACCACCAGAGGCAACCTTAATACACCCCCCTGGCCTTCAGAAAACATTGGCCAATTGTTGCATGAGTGAAAAGAATTGAACAAGCCAATGATTCTTAAATTCTAGTCTGGCTGGGCTTACAGCTCTGCCTTTGCTCTTTATCTCCAGCTGCTAAATTCCATTAAGAGGCAAGCTAAAAATACACTAAACCATTTCCTAGACTTATTTTTTCTCTCTCTCTCCCTTATTTGAGCAGTTGCCACCAATGCCACAGAGATGCGATGGAGGATGAATAATGGGAACTAGAGGCAGAGGACATGATCTCAAGCAAAAGAGGTTAAAGTTGTTTTGTGTTCAAGATTCTCTTAGGATGCACGACAGACACAGGGAAAATTTGGATGAGATTTGGGGGCAGTTTTCTAAAAGCGTGGCAATCCTTTTACTACCTTCTCTCCCGAACCCCCAAATGTCATGTAAATACATTTCAATTTTGATGCGAGGAAAAAAAAATGCTACGAAGAGAGAAGAGTTTAAAGATGCACAAGCCAAAATCCTGGTGCCTTATATCAGTTCAGATGATGTTATGGCAACAATTAAAGGCATTTTGGTCTCAGCAAGTTTTTCTAGCCGGTTGAAAAGGTCTCTGCCTTAGGTGTTCATTTTGTATTATTGCTGCCAAGGAGTGTGGTGGAGTCTCCGTCTTTGGAGGTCTTTAAGCAGAGGCTTGACAACCATATGTCAGGAGTGCTCTGATGGTGTTTCCTGCTTGGCAGGGGGTTGGACTCGATGGCCCTTGTGGTCTCTTCCAACTCTATGATTCTATGAAAACCTATTCTCAGTTATTTTCTGTACTGTTTTTACAACTATTTTCAGCTGTTTTTAACCTGTCTAAATATCTTGAGACGTACGTAAAAGGTCCTTCATTTTATTTCTTTATTTCTTTAAACAAACAAAAGTGAAACACATTTGAAATATTAGCACCTGGGCGGGAGACTGAGCAGACATACAGGTCACCTGATCAATCTTCCCCATGATGGGGAGATGTCTTACATTTCTATGTAAATTTGATTGATTCAAAATGCATTGCATGTGCAAATTTTTAGGCAAATGTTGGCCCCCGTTTCTCCTTTTTCTTTTGGTGATGCATTTCATTCTTTACTGGTGGGTGCAATACATATCTGGCCATCTAGAGGACATTAGGCTTCCCACCTCTGGTTTAAAGGATGGCGGGTGCTGTCCATCACGCTCTAGTAATAGGACATCCCTGGCTTCTTTACACAAGGGAGAAATTCAATGCAATTTGCATTTACAGGCAAACTTACCTAATTTGCACTTTCTGAACCAAAGCACAGCCACCCTTCAAAATTTGCACTCCTCCGAATTTTGCAAAGCCAAGTAACGTGTACAAATATGTATATGCTAGGCTAACGTGTGTGTATAAATGTACATATTATTGAGGACAGCATAGAGAAGTGCATTCCGTTGGGGAAATTGTTTTGGCAAAAATGTGTAGATTAGGCAAAACTGCATGCAGAAAGTGTAAATATTGGAAGAAATTTGAACTAAAACGCGAATGAATTTTCACACAAACCGATGTGCAAGGTTGTTTAAGTGAGAAACTGAGAGAACCACAAATCGATATACTTGCCCATCCCTTTGCTCCAGGCAGGCACTCTCTGGGATTGCAGAAAGAGGTCTTTCCCCCCCATCACCTCTCACCTGAGCCTTTTAACTGGACATGCCAAGGACTGAACCTACAGATAAAGCATATGATCTGTCACAGAGCTATGGCTTCCTGTGCTGCTTCCTCTGGGGTTGCTCTTATCACAGAAATAGAAGGGGGGAACCCACCCATGCTGTTGGTCTTCCTTCCTTCCATAACACACAGGGATCACCCCTTTCCCACCCATGGAAGGTCCAATTTTTTCAGGGTTGCAAGGATGTACAAGGAGGAGGATCTTTCTGCATTCCATGCAGCACTGCAGGAGCAACTACAGAGATAGTGGCCACCCCATCACCCCTGGGCCCTTCTAAAGGAGGCTGTTACCCAGGCACACACAGAGGGAAGATCTCTCTGTTCTTTCAGGGTGGTATTTATCATTTGCCAATTATAAAGTTGTCATTTCACAGATTTACCGAGGAGAGGGAGGAGAGGGGGGAACATGACTAGCTAAAAGTGAGGTAAACATGCTTACGATTATTAGCTTGGAAGTGCCTGATAATTGTTGAAGGCCTTGGGCAACAACAAAGCCCAAATCTGCGGTCATCACTGCACATCTTGTCTTAACTTGTCTTTGTTAGTGCAAGTGAAAAGGTTAATGCTGTTCTTTCCCGTCAACACAGAATGAAGCAAGGTGGCACCTTTGAAATCTAAACTAACCCACCGTGCGCCTGATGTGAGTGCTGGGAGAATTGTATTCTTTGCAACATATTTTTTTTAAAAAGAAATATGAATGGCAATTAACCATGCGCTGGCATATTATATGGTAAAGATGCGGGTGGGGGAGGAAGGAATAACAGATTGCTTTTAGTATGCTTAGCACAGGGTAAGCTTCACTGCTGTCTGCAAACAGCATATTGAGATGTCTCCATCACAGACTAGCCATACGGGCTTCATCTTGCTACTTAAAATGGATGCCAAGAGAAAGGACACAATAAGGACAGCCTGGCTGGCATTTTGTAAGGAATGGAGATTTATTTAAAGTAGGAGAAATAAGATCCCTTCTCTTTCAAAACCAACTCAAAAGTGGCATATTGCACTGACTAAGCCCTGCTTTTCACACAGGAGCTCACGAACGAGGCTCCATGTGATGAGAAGCCTCTGAGTGACTGTAGCAGCTAGTGTTTCCACCACCTGCTGCAGCAACCTGCAGAGAGCCCCTTCCAACGCTGTCTCAGCACCGCTGCCACCCACTCTCTCGCTTGCTTGCTTGCTTGCTTGCTTGCTTGCTTGCTCAATCTCCTTCTAGGAACACTAGCTACTTCTTGGATTCTGAGAAGCAGAAAGCAATAAGGAAGTCATGGTGAGAAGCTAGATGTAGCTAGTGGCAGGAAGAGAGAGCAAGTGAACAAGCAGGAGACCACATGGTGGAGCAGACAAGAGTTGTTAGGAGTGTCAGTTAACCAATAGGAGGCCAGGAAGTGGCAATGCTGAGTGGCAGTTGTTGGAAAGTTGGTTGGTTGCTGGTGAGCCCCTCTGGGGGCACCACCACCTAAAAGGCCCTGTCTAGGGACCACCAGCTCACTTCATTATTCAGTAAAACCTGGAGAAGGGTCACTTCAGACTGGGAATGTATATAGTGGTCCTTCAGAAAACCTGACTGCAATGCATTAAGGGCTTTTAAGGTTAACATCAGCACTTTGAATTGACCCAGAAATGGATTGTAAGCCAATGCAGGTGACAAACCACTGGTATGGTGCATTGTGGTATCTATCACTCCTCATCAATAAACATGGGAACTCGATTGGTTAGCTGATCTCCACCAGCTGTATTCTTGGCACTTCACAAGAGACTCTGACAGGAGGGTGGGGCCACCTACCTAATGACAGCAGGTGATTGACAGGTTTGTTTTCCCATCTATCTGTCAAACTTGGCCCACAAGGGTGGGGACAGATAAGTATCTGGCCTGCTGGGCCAAGAAGGTTCCCCACCCCTGAGAAAGAACATTACTTGTTGTGCTGGGGCTCCTTGCCCTAAGGGACTTTGAGTACAAAATTTAAGCAAGGAGGGAAACCAACAAAGTCAGGTCAGCATATGGAGGGATGAATGTGAGCAAGTCCAGTGATATACATTTAGGTTTTGTTTCATCTGGGCTGAAAACTAGGAGGACAAAGTACATTCTTCTCCCAAAGTAAAATGAGTTTTGAAGAGGTTTTACAAAGGAAGGTAGATGGCATCAGGGTTGCAGTATAAATGGGAGCTGCATGCAAACAGTCTCCAAATTCCTCACCCTATTTGAGTGTCAAGTAACAAGGGAAACCACTTCACCAAATAACTCCAGGGGGAGGAGAGAATCTACAACCGTTTCTTGGGGGTTGATGATTGCAAATGATCTTCAGTACTCTGTAACTGAAGCACAGGATCAGATCGGTCCCCTCCTAGTAAGGTATTGCTATTGATGTCTTTTCACAAAAATAACTTGCATTTCCTCTTACTATCTGATCTACACAGCAGAGCTCTTGACAGCACTCAAAATCTTTATTAATCAAAGCAGAGATGGTTGCCGTAGTCTGAGTTGGAGTATAATCCTTAAGATTCAGTCCCCCCTCAAAAGAAGTGGGGGGGGGAGCTGGTGATAGCTTGCCTGACAACAGGGTAAACAGATTATTGTGTTATTGCTGGCTGATTGCCGGAGTTATTTTGGAGCTCTATAATTCATTTAAAGAGATTTTTGACATTTATGAAATGACTTCCATAATCAACTGACAGTGCAATATCCTATAATTGTTCAATTAAAAATGACTACTAGTGCATTCATTTATTAGCAGAATCAGATAATTGTCTTGCCACTAAAGAGTACTTCACACATTTTGCCCATCAACTGGAAATGTTTGAGTAGAAATCTGTGACACAAGAGCCAAAGTCCTGGGGATTTTTTTTAGTTTTATTATTCCTCTTTCTCTGGGTGAAGGTGTAATTATTACAGACCTCCGTAGTAAATACAGCTTGATGCAATACTGTTTTCCTGAAATTGATTGGGTGTGTTCATTTTTCCAAAGTGCATCTCTGCATAAAACTGATGCCAATTGATGCAACGGACATGAATTGGATTCCCCCTCTGAGACAGCTGAAGTTCATGCCATCATAGAGCTGGTCACTGGCAAGCAATGCAACCCAAGCAGAGCTCTGGTGGCATAACTCCTGGTTTTCATCTATCATTTTCCCTTCCCTCTGGACAGAACTTCTTATTACCTAGGGTAAAGTGGCTCCAAATGGCTGCACTGATAAATCAGTTTCTTAAGAGGGCGGCCGTCTGGGATCTCATAACCTCCAAGTTCTTTACACTAAAACTTGAAAGCTGAGCACATACTCTGGTGGTCTAGAAGGATATCCCAGGAGCTTCCATTCAGCCCTGATCCCCCGAAGGAATGCCAATGGCAGGGGAGGAGTTCCCTTGCACTCTTGTGGCCCAGCGACATTTCTATTTTATTTATTTAAGGAACTTACACTCTGCTTTCTTTGTCTCAAAGCAGCTTACGAAACATGCAACATACAACATTCATCAAAACGTCAGAATTAGAAACAATAGAACATTTATTCGTAGTGCAAAGGCACCCTGCAAGAAAACTGTTTTAACCTAGTGTCTGAAGCTTAGCAAGGATAGCTCCTGCCTGGTTTCTAATGGAAGGGAGTTCCACTTAGTTGGACACACTACAATGAAGGCATAAGTCTTTGTTGGAATGAGTCATGCTTCTGGTCCATGGGGGTGCTCCAAGAGATGATCTCAGTGATCAGCTTGGGGTGTGCATGGTAAGGAAGCCCTTAACATACTCCAGATCCAAGCCTCATCAGGGGGAAAGGCAGAAGGAAGGAAGGAAGGAAGGAAGGAAGGAAGGAAGGAAGGAAGGAAGGAAGGAAGGAAGGAAGTTGTCCAGGGCTTCGTACATTAGTAGAAGAACTTTGAACCTGGTCCAGGAACAGACAGGAGGCTAACACTGGTCTTTAACTGCAATCTCATCACCAGGGAACTTAGTTTCCCTGCGGTTGTCATCCACTGGTTCTAGTCCTTCCTTCTGGACTCCATCTTCTGCATGACGGCTCTTCAGATACTGTATATGCAGACTGCTTTCGTGTGTTGCCATAGTCTTCTCTTTTCCAAGCTCAACATACTCAACTGCTGCAACTCATAGAACTCGGTGTTGTATCTAGTGCTAGTACTCAAGAGTAAATCCATTTAAATTAATGGACATGACTCACTTAGGTTCATTACTTTCAGTGGTTCTACTCTGAGTAGAACTTTGTTATTAATTATTATTAGTTACTCATTGAATGTATAGCCTGTCCTTCCTCTCCAAGGAGCCCAAGAAGAAAACAAACATACAATTTAAAAACAAAGCAAAACATTCTAACCCCCCCCAAAAAAACCTTCAATTAAAAACATCTAAAAGGAGTTACAGTTAAACACAGTATTCCATCCAAAGGTCTCAAGGTTGCCAGGAACAGTATTCTTCAGCCACCAAATGTCTGTGTAAGGAGGAATGTTTTCAAATTCCTCCTGAAAGTTAAAGAATGATGGAGACAGGTGTATCTCACTAGGGAGGACATTCCACAACCAGGGAGCCACCACTGGAAAAGCTCTGTCATGGGTCAGCACCAGCTGGGCAGTCCCTAGATGGATGCAACCCTTGGTTTACGGACCCAGCTGTTGTCCTCTCAACACACTCCATGTTGTTAATGTCCTTCTTAAAATGTGCTGCTCAGAACTGGGCAAATGAAATTGTGCTTAGTGTTTGCTGCTCAAAGGAGGCAAGGTGTCAATGAATTGGGGAGGGGAGGGCTAGTTATGGTAAACATGAAGGCATTGCATCACATGTGGTGAAGATGTTGGTCGGTGACACTCTGCATCTTAACATCTAGTTAAGCCATGAGAGCGATAAGCAGGTTCCAAGGTTGGTCAGAGAAAGCTCTTCTTAAAGCAGAGCTTCTCTTTGAAGCAACAGATTTTAAGTAGCGTTATCACAAACCATCTGCTACATACAATCATAAATCAATATTCCATTAAATTATCAGAAAACCAAGAAGGTAAAGAGATGATGATGAAGAAGAAATGGTAAGCAAATCATTGCAAAAGCAAGTGCTGCCTTCAACCCCTTCACAGCTATAATGAGTGTGTGTGTGTGTTTAATTATCTTTCTGTTTCTAAGGACAACCTTCCAGAATTCTTGGCTGAAGTTCATAATTTACATTCAGATAATGATAATTAAAGAAATCCAGTGCAAAGTCACCAGATGGAAGATAATGCTTAATTTGTGGTTGCTACAGCAGAGCATTTAATAATATGGTGTTTCAGATTCTCAGTGAGGCTTCAGTCCTCCTCTTTTCTCTCCATAAAACTCTCTGGTACACAACCGTCATTTTTGATCATTGTGGCAACATTGTCAGCAGTAGTGGCTGGTGCGGTGGGGCAGCACTCCGGAGACACCCTCCTAGTTCTGGTGTCACCAGAGCTCACCTGAATGGTTATGGGGTGAGGCAGAGTGTTGGGAGGGCAGGGCTGTGTGGGCACACTGGCAAACCCAGTCTGGTGTTTCTGCTGATATGTCCACACAGTCCTCACCCCACTGCCTCCCTCTCCTGCCCCAGCTCTAGTCATGCTGGTGTTGGGAGGGTGGTTCTGTAGCTCTGCAACACCACACCAGCCTGACAGCATCAGAATAATCAGAATTTTAGATACACACAGGTCTTGCTTTCCGAAAACAATGTGTTACCAGGAAATCATTCATTAGGCGAGCGTTTGCATAATGAGGTGACAATTTCCATTATTTCCTATAGAAACATTTCTAATCCATGGACTCTTCCCTTGCCCACCACCACGGTTTCTTCCTAAAATGGCTGCACCCAACCAGCAAAAAAGAAACGAAAGAAAAACTGATTCATCTGAGAGCTCCGATCTCTTCTGCTCTCCAGTTTGTCCAATCTTAACTCCCTACTGCTTCTCTCCATGGTTTCTGTCCCAAAATGGCTACTATTGACCAACAAAGCAGAAACAATTAAGGACATGGGCAAGCCTGTTTGGATATCTGAATCTGTAAAGTGTATAGTGAGGGTTGGGCATAATTCTTTCTGTTCTGATAACAGATTTTTTTGCATAGCGGACATTCAGAAAGTAGGACCTGCATGTATATTAAAGTGATAGTTTTCTTGGGTTATATTGCCCTCGTCAAGCATAAACCCTGGATTCTGCTCATTAGCCCAGCGGATGAAACAACATAGCTAACCCCCAACCCAGGTATGAGACATAGAATTTCCCTGTATAAACAATTGCATACTATAAACCAGGGGTGGGATCAGGGCCTCCAAGAGATGGGTAGAATGGCAATATCTCAAGAGCCGCCTTTCCCCATATGAACCACCCAGACTCTGCGATCATCACTTTTCTTTGTCTCCTCCACAACAGAGCTGGAGGGCAGAACATGAGATTGGGTCTTGTCTGAGGTGGTTCTCCCTTTATGGAATGCTCTTTCCAGCGAGGCGCACCTGGCACCATTACAGTGGTACCTCGCAAGACGAATGCCTCGGAAGACGAAAAACTCGCAAGACGAAAGAGTTTTTCGTTTTTTGAGTTGCTTCGCAAGACGAATTTCCCTATGGGCTTGCTTTGCAAGATGAAAACGTCTTGCAAGTTTGTTTCCTTTTTCTTAAAACCGCTTGAAGAGGTGCAGTTGCGACTTGACCGTGCTTCGCAAGATGAAAAATTCACAAGACGAAAAAACTCGCAGAACGAATTAATTTCGTCTTGCGAGGCATCACTGTATTATATATCTTTGGCCTTTGGCCTTTAATGATGTGGGTGGGATGTTTTTAATATATTTCTATTTCCTCCTGGTTCAAATGTATCTATGTGGGGTATGTTGTATGTTTGTTTGTAGGTCGCTTTGGACTGCCCTGGATAAGATATAGTGACTGACAACTTTAATAAATAAAAATACATTAAAAATCTATAGAAATGTTTGGATTTTGGGAAGCCCAAGCAGGGACCCTGGAGTTTAGCTTCCGTTAAAAAACCCAGTAAGTTCTTACCACACACACACACACACACACACACCAAAATGTGAAACCCCACTCACATGCCTCACACACAATTTCTATGAATTGAGCTAACCTGGTTGGTGGTCTCTACCCTATAGGGATTTAGTCAATGAGTTATGTCAGCAGTGTAGTTGGCAAGTGACCTTTTTGGACATGACAAGGCAGAGCTAGGAAATTCTAGGGCCACCCATTTCCCTACTTCACCCACATTGCTGCCGGGCGTTGCATATAATGGTGTGCACATCACATGAGTTGTGTGAGTTTATGGCTTTAAGCAGCAACACCTGTGCTGGGGATCTCTTATCAGATGGAGGGCTGTAGCCCTCCAGGGTGTCATTGGTGGGTGGGGCCAGAGACAAAAGTGGGTGGAGCAACCAGTGTACATTTTACCTTTGTGCAGTAGGCTAGTTTCTATCCATGCTCTCTCATGAACACCCCTCTCTATCCTACATCCGGACCAACAAGAGGCAGTTTTAGAGTTCAAGGACACATTCCAGCCAAGGGGGAAAATATTCAAGGAGGCCGCAAAGTAGGGCTGATGCAGGATGTGGCCTGGGAATAGTTGTGGGGGCAGATCAAAAGGGACGAGGGGCTACATTCAACAATTAGGGCTAGAGGTTCCTTACTGCTGCTCCAAACCTATCCAGGAAGGGAGATTCTTTGTGCAAGGAACCAACTTCTATGCATAGTTTATCTTGATGGATTAGGAGCCATCTACACAGACTGGATGTGGTTGCAGATTTAGATTCAGGTCTGCATCGCAATGCACATTTGGATTCTAGCCATTCAGTTTGAGTCCCATATGCCCTGCATATGTGATGTGTGCATTTTCATCCACATTGCCATACAAAGAGGAGGCGGAGACACATTGTCAACTGCTGCCATCAGCTACATGTGCATTGCTCTTCACACCTATTTGGGATCTTTAACTAGAAGCATTTTTTAAAAAATCTACATTTTGATGCTTTTGAAAAAAAATCCATGTGCTAGGAAGTTTTAGGTACCATAGATTTTAAAGCTGTCGTTTTAATAACTGTTTTTGGATTTGGTCTTACTGAATGTTGAGTTGCTGCTGCTGCTTTCAGTCTGCAGAGGAAATGTAATTGATTTAGGATTTCCCATGGTTTGCATTGTGTATCCTTTGCATTCCAATTAATTTGGGGGCAGGGGTTAGTATAGGTTAGACCAGGGGTAGTCAACCTTTTTATACCTACCGTCCACTAATGCATCTTTCTTGATGGTAAAATTTCCTTACCGCCCACCAGCGCTCGATGGAAGGAGGATTCAGCTTGTGCCATAGAACCCCCTACTGCCCACCTAGAATTGGTAGGGACCAGGTTGACAACTCCTGGATTAGACAAATCCATAGAAAATAAATTAACATGTCCACTGAGGTCCAGTGCCGAGGGCCTTCTGGCGGTTCCCTCACTGCGAGAAGCGAAGCTGCAGGGAACCAGGCAGAGGGCCTTCTCAGTAGTGGCACCTGCCCTGTGGAATGCCCTCCCATCAGGTGTCAAGGAAATAAACAACTATCTGATGTTTAGAAGACATCTGAAGGCAGCCCTGTTTAGGGAAATGTTTAATGACTGATGTTTTAATGTATTTTGAATCGTTTGTTGGAAGCCGCCCAGAGTGGCCGGCGAAACCCAGCCAGATGGGCGGGGAATAATTAATAAATTATTATTATTATAGATTATTATTGTGCAAATTAGTTATGTGATTTTCCCACAATGGAGACTGAGACAAACAGTGCAGTTTTGGGTTGAAGGCAGACTGCGGCCTAATGAAAACAGCGTCGCAGGAGACACCGGGCAGAACAGGAAACTATGGCTTCTTACGTCCATAGTGGAGACTCGTTGAAAAAGGTGCTAACCTCGCTCGTTCTTTGTTATTTTTGTTTATCTCTTTTTAAAAAAAAGAAGTAAGGGAGGGAGAAATGTTGTGCATTTGGTGTTGCTTTAAAGATTTGTTCTGGGACTCATTTCTCTTCTGCGTGGTCCGGATTTGAAGGAAGTCTTTTGATAAAGATGGCCCTGGCAGCTGGGTGATAAATATGATTTCCTTAACCTGCCTGGCGTTCTCAGCCACCTGCGACTGCAGCCTGCCCGCCTGTTGGAAGCAGCTCATTAACTTTCCCAGAGCTTCCCGGGAGTTTCCCTCCCCCTTGTTTTCGTTCACCTTGGGTGTTTGCAGCCTCCTTCCCGAACGGTTAACTCCACGAGGAGGCCGGTTTGGCTCGCTTTGGCTCCAGAAGCAGAGGACGCTCGAGGCGGCAACCTCCCTGCTAAGGCTCAAAATCTCGCTTAAACACATTAAGCAGCCCATTTTGGATTGATAGTGCAGTAATTATTCTGCTTCACCCTAAAAACCGTCCTGGGGTAATTGGCACGGAGGAAAATTACCCAGAGTCCTCTGCCACCTGGTAGTTAAGGAATGAATCCAGGGAAAGATAAGTGAAGCAGGGGGAGGGGAGGAAAAAATCGGCACTTATTTGATTTTAATCTCGCCACTTTGCAAGCATTTAAATTGCCTTAATCAGGTGGCTGGCTCCCAGCCTGACTAGTAATCTGTTATCAAATTTGAAACTAGATTTCTCCCCCCTTTAAATGTCAGTGTAGGCTGAGAATTGAAGTCTATTAACGGTTATGAGCCTCTCTCCTAAAAAACTTCCATAATCTATGTATTAATGATCCTTTTTACAAAGCTGTCAAATATTACTTTATTACAACTATATATTAGTAACAGCCGCGTCGGCACGGGAATAATTATTTATTTATCCGTGTGCATGTGCGTATGTGCGCTCGTGTGTTTGTAGACGGAGGGGACGTAGCCGCACAACTAAAACACACAAACAAAACACGCACAGAGAGGCATAGACAACGTCAACAATCTGAACACAGAAACCCCATTTTTTTCCTGAGACAATAACCAGTGTATGGAATAACCTTGATAAATGTAATTGAATTTTTTTCCCTCAGATAAGATTAACTAGTGGTAATTGTGAATGGGAAAGGCCTGACCCTCTACAAATGAGATGTACGACGAGCTGGAAATAATCAATTTTTCCCCTTCTTTTTCATCTCTCTCTTCCCCCCACCCCCAGCTTATACAAAAATGGGTAGAAAAAGAGAAAGAAGGAGTGTGAAGCAGTAATTTGGGGCCTATGCAGAATGAAACAATTTATGGCCTGGTTTTTTTGTTTTTTGTTTTGGCCTGCACTGATTATCTCCCTATTTTCTCATTGTGTCTAATTGTGCTGAGCTTGGTTTAAAATGAGATCAACGCAATTAAACCCCAGTAGGCTTAATTAAGGGAGGGACTTAATGCTTTACAAAACAAAACAAAAAAGTGGGGGGGGGGAGAGGAGGGGGGATTCATGCTTTGGGCAAACGTACGATATATTTTAATTTTTAAAAAACCCCACAACAACCTTGATTAAACTTCCCCAGATTTTGCCTTCAGACTTGCCACTTTTTCAAAAATGCTTTCAGACGTTTATTATACTAGTTGACAGTTCTTGTGGTTGTTTTTTTTAAGGTCTTTTTTTGCATTTCTATTTAAATCCTTTTATGAATATCACATAGGAAAGAAACAGGCTTGCTGTTCAGAAAAGTTCCCGAAATCCTGCTTTTATAAGTTATTACTAGAACTAAGAATATCTACTCCAGCAACCACTTTTCTTAGTCACCAGCCAGATGCCTTAATGGGAAACCAGCAAGTCAGACCTTAGCACAAGAGCCCTCTCCCCTCCTGTGATTTCCAGCTTTGGATCCATATTTCCTTAGCCAAACAGATTTTTCAATGTTCTAGATTCAGGTAGGTAGCCGTGTTGGTCTGACGCAGTAGACACTTCTGACTTCTGTTTCAGAGTATCTGAAGACGTGTGCATGCGCACAAAAGCTCATACCAAGACCAAACTCAGTTGGTCTCTAAGGTGCTATGGACCATTTATTATTTTTTATATATAGATTTTCCAATGGATTCCCCTATAGGAACAAGTGTGGGAAACGATATATTTTAGCAGGAGACCAAAGGCTCTGTGTGCACAAGAACCCTGCCCAAGCCCTGGGGTCTCCAACCAAGATGTTCTCGGGTCACCAGGCTGAAAAGCCACTGCCCAACACAAACACAGTCCTGAGCCAGATGTTCCCTTCTTTGGTGGCTTCCTGATGGCCAGCATGACATGTGCTCCAGCTGTTAGACTTGAGTAACGGCTAGATCCCTAAGCCATAGCATACCCTCCAACATTTCTCCGATGAAAAGAGGGATGTCCTATTTCATAATAGTTGTGATGGCCTGGGATTCAGACTCGGATGCTGAACCTGAAGGATCCCAGCCTGCACAGGATTCCCCGCCTCCAGAACCAGCTGAGCCGGGGCTGGGGCATGAGCCTGAAGGGCCCTCACCTGTGCTGGGTCCTCAGGTGCAGGCACTAGGTGAGTCTGCTGTGGCTCCTGAGGTGATGGAGGACCCATTGCCTGCAAGTGCTCCACCCTCAGCCCTGTCAGAGGAGGCTGAGGTTGCCTCTGGGTCCGGTAACCCTCCAGCCTCTCCTGAGCTGCAAAGGCTCAGGGCAGAGAGGCGGAGGGAACTAAGTTCCCACAGGAGGAGCGCTCGCCTCCAGGCCAGGAGAGGTGAGTCACCAGAGGATTGGGGCTGCCCTATGCCCCGGGTCAGATAAAAGCCGGCCAGTTCCAGTCCCAAGTTGTAGGAGCAACATTGTTGGTTGCTAGTTCCTACCTGAACCACTGACCCGCCCTGGTTCCCTGCTTGCATGTCTGTTCCTGACTTCACCCAACCCCCTGCCTTGCACCCAGCTTCAGCTACTACAGACTGCCTCCACATTGCACCTTTGACCACGGACCAGACTTGGACCTCGTCTCTTGGGTAACCCACGGGACCAGCACAACAGTTTTAATAATCATCATTTTACTAATTGTACTCCACCCATCTGACTGGATTGCCCCAGCCACTCTGAGCGGCTTCCAACATATATAAAAGCATTAAAACAGTAAACATTAAAAAACCTCCCTATACAGGGGGTGCCTTCAGGTGGCATGGAGGTCGGATATATCCTCCAACATTTCTCTGATGAAAGTAGAGATGTCCTACCACACTCGCCAACATTTTCCCAACGAAAATAGGGACATCCTCGGAAAAAGCGGGACATTCCAGGATCAAATCAGAAACCAGGATGGCTTCTGTTAATCTAGGACTGTCCCTGGAAAATAGGGACACTTGGAGGATCTGCCATGGAAGGAAAACAAACCAGCCTAGGAGCTGATGCCGCACGTTCCCTCTGAATTATCCATCCTGAATGCATTTATGGAGAAATTAGTTCAATCAAACTTTTACACACCCTGAGCTGTGTACCCAGGAATGGGGATGGGAGCAAAGTAGCTCCTTTTTTGAGCATTGGATTGGACTGAGGAATCTGCAGGGAAAGGTTTGGAGAGCCCATATCGCTGTTAACATCAAGGCTTTGGTTAGCTGCAGTGCCTAGGATTCTGAGCAGGGCCAAACCTGCTTCTGGTGACAAAGCAAGACAACTGGGCAGAAGAAATGCTGCAGAGAGCCAAAGGAGAATCCTTGGCCACAAAATATCCCCCAATCCTTGCTGCAGATAGGACTGCTCCTATCACTAGGCAAAGTTAGACATAGGGATGGTTGAGAAATTCAGTTTGCAAATTTAAAGGTGCGCTGACCTAATGCACGCTTCCCAAAAGAAAATATGAAAACAGCCATCCTTTGAAATTCACACTTCGCCAGATTTTGCAATGCAGTTCTCCAGCCAAGTCATGTGTACAAAAATGCACATCCTGGATTAAAGGGCATGTGCAAATGCATATATTCATGAAACTTACAAAAATGCATTCATTTAGGGGGAATTGCTTTGCACAAATGTTTGCATTATGCAAGGCTGCAGACAAACGTGTATATTAGGAGAAGTTTGCGTTAAAATGCTGATTAATTTTCATGAGGACTTTTCACACACACACACACACACACAGAGAGAGAGAGAGAGAGAGAGAGAGAGAGAGAGAGAGATGTGGAAATGTGAAGAAAGGAAGAATGAGGAAAGAGCTGAAATTGACAGATTTCCTATGTGTCACTAATAGATGTTACTGCAAGCTACTGTTAAAAACAGCAGACCTGGGTCTCTTTCTCCTCATCTCACCTCAGCATCTTGTGGTCCTTGCATGTGATGCCACATCATGTTGGGAGCCCCACATGCAAATAGAAGCTACCAAGGAAGATGTGTAAGGTGATGACACAAGAGTATCATGATGTCACATTGCATATTGAGCGCTAACATCTATTCCTTGCCTTGTACTGGCCTAGAAAGTGATCCTTGAGCCCTACCACTTTCCGTCTCGATTGAAAGAAGTCTCATGGTAACCTGATATCGCTATTCCCTTTGTTGGGTCTTGCATAGGTTCTGAGACAGACTTTTCTCTCTGTCTTTTTTTCTTTCTTTTTTTAGAAACATAAAAATCTCCCAACAATGAAATTAATCAGAAAGTACAAAAGAAAAGCAGCTGGCAACCTTCTACTGAATAATGCAAAAATGTGCTGATTTAAATTACGTGTCAGCCTTAATGTATTGTCTACACAGTAAATAGAATATATGCACACATATGGGTATACAATCAGCTCATCATATTTCATTGTCTATAAAGTAAGTACTTTAATTCAAGGTAAAGGGGAATATATGAAATTTGAATACTTGAAGACTTCCTCATTATGGGTGTTGCCAAATCACATAGCGGGGCGGGGGGGGGGAGGATTCTGCACCGTGAGAAATTGATATGCTTTAATAATAATATAAAAAATTTAAGAAGAGAAAAGTGTGGAATAAAATGAGGAGCTGGCAATGGGAACTTTTTATCTTATTGTGCAAGAAGTTATCAACCGATCCAGTCAAAAATCTGTGCCAGTACCATCGTCTCTACATACTAAGTATCTAATTAGTCATTGAGATCAAATATAATAAGGGAAGAAAGTTACATCTCCTTCATTGTGGTACTCATTAAAAAACAGATTCTCTAAAAAGGGATTGCATGAAAGAAATGATAGGGGGCGCTTGCTCACAATATCTCTTCTTCCTGCATTGCCTTAGCAAGATGGTGGTAATCCAGGAGAAAGCAGCTAATTGTTTATTTATCCCTTTCTTTTCAAACCCAATTAGCTAAAAATAGGTCTGCTTGCTGGTTCAAGGAATTTGAGCCAATTAACTCCCTTGCTTTAAAACAGCTAATCAATTAATACACCGAACAATAAATCACTAAAAATAGCCCATCAAAATGCAAGCTGCATACAGCTAGACTCAACTTGGGTGATGCCGAGCACACAGCAGGGCCAGGAGTATGTGAAGCACCATGGAGGTGGGTGGGAGTGGTGCTTCCCCTCCCTGGTTTGGTACACAGCTAGTTTTCATCATTCAGGTGTGAATTGGGAACCAGTTGTCTTGGGCTCAGAGATTAGCTGAGGTCAAAATAGCTTGGGAGAGGCCAGTTTGGGTGCGGGGGAAGCGTGGGCGGGAAATGGGTTCACATATTGTCTAGTTTGGTCCATGGGACCTACACTCTTGTCATGGACTGGCTGGATGCTGAGGAGTGTGACGTTAACATATGAGAGAGTGCTGGAGGTGAAATAGTTAAACAGGTTGCCCAGTCAGGACCCAGGGGGGTGGAGACAGTGGGACTATAAAACCAGCTCTGGGAGGGGGGGAAAGAGAGTGTTTGTTGAGGAGTTCGTTGGGAGTTGGGTGGTTGGCTGGAGTGGGCATGAATTGGGATAGAGTTTGTGGGTAGGTTGAGTTAGTGTGGCGAAATAAGCTGAGTCAGAAGCAGTTAGGAGCTAGGAAGACAAGTAAATATCTGAGAGGTGGTTTAGTGAGTGAGAGCAGGTAGCGGAAGTTATAGGTTTGGATAGGCACCCCATAAATGTAATTGACTGATATTGTTTATGGAACCACACGCTTGTTAAACTGCAATAAATAAACAAAAGTTCATGTTTCAGTTTAACCCTGACTGGACTCAGTAGGACCTGGGTGGTGGCAGCGAGAAATAAAGTGGTGGCACAGGGATCAATAGACGGTGAAATGTCCGGGGACCCTGTGTGATCACCACAAGGAGTAGTGGGGAACCTCCAAGGGATGAAGGCTCAGAGCTACAGACACCAAGTATGGGGGGCAGTGGGGTCCAAGGCCCCCCAAAATCAAAATCCGAGGGCCAGCCCCCCAAGGTTCTGTGGCGGTGTGCACATGCGATGTCAGTATATACCATAGGGTGTGCTGATATCATGCGTGCATGCCCTAGGGCACACTGAGGTAAAAATATGTATATTTGTTTTTTAAAATGTGTTTATTTGTTTTTTTAAAAAAATCATGTGTATATTTGGCTAAAGTGCATACAAAACTGTGTGTAGTGGAAGAAATCTGAAGTAAAATGTGGATGGATTTTCCTGAGGGCTTAAAAAAAAAAAAAGCAATCGCAATCTCACATGGAAATATGGAGAGATGAATTCAGGATTGGAAAAATGAGGAACTGAGAGACACCGAAATCAACAGATTTGGACCCCCCTGGCATGGGAGGGAGATGGCCCCCAGTCATTCACATAGCAAGAGTTGTTCCAGACCACAAGTGCAATGCAGCATGCGATGGTGTTAGGAAAATAGCAGCCCTTCTGGAACCTTCAACTGGTTCATGTTGCTTCACAGTAAGACAGGCCCTGATTGTTCTCTCCACTGTATAAAAGAGGCATATTTTGTTAGATCCTCTGAAATTGCCTGAATGAGGAGATGTGCAAATAGTTTCACAAGGGACAGCTCCACTTCACACTGGATTGATATTTTTAAAGGCATTATGTGTTTACTGAAAGAATGCATTTATTAATCCAACTAATTAGCTGATGAATGCCTCCAAAGTAATTTGCTTTCTACTTCAAGAGTTCCTAGCAACCTGTCCCCACAGCCATACATCCTTGAGAGCAAACAAGAACCTCGCGTACTTTATTTCTCAATCTTTGACAACCTTTATTATTTCGTTTATCTGCTATTCATAGTGAGATGTAAACATCTTACTTCCCAGTGCGATCATATCAACAGCGGGTCAGTTTAAAATATTGGGAATCAATACGTTATAAAACATCAGGCAGTACTAAAAAAAAAGAGGAAGGGAAAACGCAGGGCAGAGCAAATGCACTGGATGTCAAACTAAACAGAAAAACAATCCAACTGTTAAAAATGTAATAAGATAATAAATAAAAGACGGGGATTTATTTTCTGCTAAGGATTCTGAAACCAAAGAACGGTTTGACAAGTGAGTGGTGCACCTAGCTTTCAGATACCAAAGTGCATAAACCTCCCACACTTGAGGAAAAAAGCACTGGTCGATTTGGGCCATCTTCTTTTATACCCTCTGACTTTTACTGTATCCTGACATCTTGAAATTCAGCTGATGGAACTATTTTCTGGGAGGGTACTAATATTGGCTCTGCTTTGGTTTCAGAGAATGGGGCAGGTTATATCAACAGGAAAAGTGGCTACTTATTGCACTGCCTCTTTCATTTACAATGGCCTTAACAACTGGGGTCCAGGACACCTCAGGGAACACCTGATCCCTTAGATCCCTGCCCAGTCAATGAGGGTTTCAGGGGAGTCTCTGTTAGTTGCCCCCATTGCTTGATTGCATGGCTTGAATCCACCAGGAGCTGTGCATTCAAAGATTAAAGGTCCATATAGTTAAAGGTCCATATAGTCAAGAGTCTCCTCCAGCACCATAATTCAAAAGCACCAATTTTGGTTTGGTGGATAGGCTTGATCTTCTTGCAGTAAATGGGACTCTCAAGAAAGAAGATCAAACCTATCCATTCTTAAGGAAATCAGCCCTGAGTGCTCACTGGAAGAACAGATCCTGAAGCTGAGGCTCCAATACTTTGGCCACCTCATGAGAAGAGAAGACTCCCTGGAAAAGACCCTGATGTTGGGAAAGATGGAGGGCACAAGGAGAAGGGGACGACAGACGACGAGATGGTTGGACAGTGTTCTCGAAGCTACAAACATGAGTTTGACCAAACTGCGGGAGGCAGTGGAAGACAGGAGTGCCTGGCGTGCTCTGGTCCATGGGGTCACGAAGAGTTGGACACGACTAAATAACAACAATTTTATAGAGATTCCTTCCAGTTGAGGCTAGACAGGCTCTCTTCTTGTTGAACATCTAGTACCCTCTGAAGGCTTGTTTTTATTCCAACAAGCAATTTAACTGGTCTGATTGTATAGTTTTAACTGATTTTTTTACCTTTGCTGTATCATATTTCTTGTACACTGCTTGGAGACCATTGTAGTTAAGCACTATATAAATTGTTTAAATAAAAAATAAATAAAAAGCAAATCAAGTGAACTAATGCTTCCATCTTATAGTTTTGACTCATTTTTACTTTTTCACTTTACTTTTGTTTATTGTACACTGCTTAGAGATGATTGCAGTTAAGTGGTATGTACAAAATTGCAAAAAGAGGAAACACATCACCAGAAAAAAAGATGACAGAATACACAGTATGCTAATACACACACACACATACATATACATTTATACTTTATTACTAGAATTCCTATAAAAATGTTGATGTCGAAAAAATGGAACAACAAAACAATGATGGAGAAGACTGTTAATTGAGCATTCCTCCTGATTTGCTTATACAAAGGTAAAGGTAAAGGGACCCCTGACCATTAGGTCCAGTTGTGACCAACTCTGGGGTTGCGGCGCTCATCTCGCTTTATTGGCCGAGGGAGCCAGTGCACAGCTTCCGGGTTGTGTGGCCAGCATGACTAAGCCGCTTCTGGCAAACCAGAGCAGTGCATGGAAACACCGTTTACCTTCCCACTGGAGTGGTACCTATTTATCTACTTGACTTTGATGTGCTTTCGAACTGCTAGCTTGGCAGGAGCAGGGACCGAGCAACGGGAGCTCACCCCGTTGTGGGGATTCAAACCCCCGACCTTCTGATTGGCAAGTCCTAGGCTCTGTGGTTTAACCCACAGCGCCACCCACGTCCCCTTATACAAAGCCTACACACAAGTAAAACCACGCCTGCTCTTTACTGAGCATTCATTCTGAAGTGTTTGAAGAGCTGTCACACAACAACAAGGACTCATCCTGATTTGCTTGTGATGTGTTTATGTCATTCACTCATTCCACACTTTTCTATGCACGTTCTCTTCACTTTCCTAACTACAAAGAAAACTCCACCAGGGTGACAGAATACGTTTATCCTCTTTAATTTCCAGTATGTGATTGAATCCCTCCCTCAATACCCAATACTGATCATTGCAAGCCTCCACTTTCAACATCCCTCCATTGGGAGAAGTGCCCATTGATTCTTATTATCTTCTTCCTGTTCTTTAACCAATTGCTTCTATATGACTGCTGTGCTTACTTGTTTATTGTTTATTTCTCAAAAGCATTTTGAAAGTAAGCACACAATGCCAACTGGATCACCTCTGTATGTTTGGTGACTCTCTCAAAGAACTCTAAAAGGTTAGTGAGACAAGACCTATCCCTGCTTGCTGCCTATACTTCAGCAAACCTTGTCCTTATATATGTATGGTAAACCTGTTCAATAACTCTCCTAGTTGCTGAAGGCAATGATAAGTTTCCCTTGTCTCTTGTTGGTCTTCTAGTAGATCACCAGGGATTTCCGACTCCCACTTATTTAAGTGTAGCAACAACTTTTTTTAAAAAAAAAAAAAAAAGACTGGTAATCAAAAGAAACTTGAGGTAAAACCTGAAATATGTTTTTGTGTGAAAAGACTGTGAGCTCATTTCTGGAGCTAAAAACAAACGACTGAGTTGAGATGCACTTACAGGTAGCCTATTTTTTAAATTCAAAATGCACGTCCGCCTTTCTTCCTAAGCCACTATTTTGTACTTGGCTCCAGTTTGCAGACCTCAACTTTCTAGTAAAAAAAGAAAGTACGTCGCTTAAGCTTCAAGTCTGCCCACCCCTGAAGAGATGGTTCCTTACTAATAAGTCCCAGGATCTCCATCTGCAATGGTGGGGCAGCCAGGGCTTGGTGTTTGTAAGACAGAAAGTAGATTTCATGGAATGGCAGAATATTCATGATACACCAATGAGACCCTCCAGAAAAGGAGATGTTCCTGAGCTTGAAGCAAACTGTGTGAAATTATTGTCTCCAATGCAAGGTGTTTTCCCAACACCTCTGTCACTGCACACATCTGCAAGAGCAATCAACCTGCCTAAGTCTAAACCATTGCCTCTCATAATTATGAATCAGAGACCTGAGTGTATTCCATTTTTGTGCTAGTGCTAAGCAATGGAGCACTGCACAAATACACACAAACGCACACACTCCCTTTGTTCTCTTTGCTGAGATAAGCTTGTACATATTGGGCCCGAGGGAGACAAACTAGCGACGGAAACAAAAGCAAGTAGAGTTCATACATCACTAGGCCAGAATTGATCTTCTGCCCCTTGACTCATTCTTCTTGGTTAGAGACTGCATGAAAGGGCAGAGGACAAACCTGGGCAGTATTTTTCTCATTCCAAGACCTTTGTTTTCCTGGTTTCATACTCTTTTACTTGTACCATTGTCCATTTGATGATACTACTATCATCATCATCATCATCATCATCATCATCATCATCATCACCATCACCATCATGAGATCCTATCCTTTGAACAAACGTAATTGGTGAAACCTCCTCAGCCATTGGCCAATAACAATGGTCCATCATTGGCTTCTGAGAGAGGGATGGAGGAAGCTTCTTTACACTGAGCCAAACCACTGGTCAATCCATCTCAGCACTGACTACACTGACTGGCAGCAGCTCTCCAGGTTTTCAGGAAGGGTCTTCTCCCAGCCCTACCTGGAGCAGAGGAGGATTGAACCTGGGACCTTCAACAAAGCAGATGCTCTACCACTGTCCCTCGGTCCATCCCAAAGCAAAGCAGATGTTGAGTGTCTCGTTTTCTCCAACAGGGCCACCCTGCCTAGCCTATTCTGGTCTCATTGACTCACCTGTGCAGGTGAGCGTTGAGCTGGTAGTGTGACCGGGGAACTGTTGCACCAGCCACTTCAGACCACCAGATAATGCACATAATAAAATACCAAAACATTAAACATCTGACTGCAGAACTGACTTCCATGATTCCTCGATGCCATAATTGCAAGCTTTATTTCCTAACGCCGGAGGGGGGAAAGGGATGCATCTCGAGGAAATGTACAATTTGCTCTATTTATGGAGACAGCTCCGATTCACTTTTTATATGTTTTCAACAACAACAAAATCCTTTTTTTTTTTTTTACCATTGCTGACCAGTGCAAATTCATGCTCACTAATGTTTATAAAATACCACATTAATGTTTGATACTGAATCCAAATGCAAGCACTGCATCATCTAACAGATAGGAGCATGATGAAATCTGTCTTGAGGCTGTCACTGAGCTGCCTGTGACAACTGCCTGTTCTGGTAAATGCTGGCGAGACACAAGCATTTGTTCAACCTCCTTAGTCACTTCTCTGAGCTCTTCTCCCTTCATTTGCACAGCAACTTAGCCTTTTTGTAATAAAAACAAAAACATGTATAAAAAGTAATACAGCTTTCTTTTTCTTTTTCCTGTAGTTTTCATGTTTCTGAACTAGGTAGGCCTAAAAAATAACAACCCAAAGCCATATAAATGAATGGAGTGGGCACCAAATTTTGTGTAAAGCGCGCTCTCTCTCTCTCTCTCTCTATATATATATATATATATATATGTCCTGAGGTAAATTTAGAGGTCTAGCATCTAAGGCATTTCAAGGGAAAGAGAAAGAGTTTGATAAGACAAGCAACATTTGCCAAGAGGCTTTTGTACACTTCTTTTTTGACGACATTTGTCAAGTGTTTTTTGACAGCACGGACAAGACCCACTTCCATTGTCACTTTTTATAGCTATGCCCCTACAAAGTGCAGTACCAAGGAATGAGTGACAAGGTCCTTGCTCATTGGGAAACCAGCAGAGAGTGGCCCTGCTGAATTTCACTTGGGAAGGGAGTTGGGCACCATCTGCATGAAGATTTTCCTAGGAAAGAATCACAAAATTCCACATTTTCAAACATTTCAAATCCAAGTTCCATTTTTTAAATATGCATGGGCAAAGCATAGCGCATGTGAGAGGGGGCATGTCAGACCCAAGCCCTGAATGTGGCCTTCTGGGCCTCCTCTATTGGACCCTTTGAAGTCTCCCAAGGCCACACCTTCTCTCCTCAAGCCACATCCCTCACCTCATATCTTCCTTGAGCATCTTTGCCTGGTTGGAATGCATCCCGACACTCACATTTGTCTAGATGCAGGATAAAAAGATTTGTCGGATATAAGGAATGAATCTACTGTACACAGGTAAAATGTGTATCCATTGCTCTGCCTTTGGCCCTGCCCAACTCTGACAAGTTGGCCCTTTGGAAAGAGGCTGGGTGGCCATGTTCCAGGGATTTTTTAGCCATGATTCCTGCATTGCAGGAGCTTGGACCAGATGAGGTCCCTTCTGACTCTCCAACTCTATGATTCTAGACAGATCTTCCCTCTCATGATGAGAAGTTATGAAGTGAAGCCTGCCCATATGGGGATGCTGGAAGCAGAGCTGACCACACATTTCTGGATGAATCTGATTATCTAGACCCAGTTCAGTCTGGCTTCAGCACCAAAATGGCCTTGGTCATCCTTATTGATGATCTTTATTGGAATAGGGACAGTGGGAGAGTGACCTTGTTGGTTCTCAGTCTTTTGGCAGCCTTTGATACCATTGACCATGAAAGGAGGTGGGGTGGGTGGGTACCATATCGTGAAGATTCCTCTTTCAGCTGCAGAACTAATGCCAAAGAGTAGAATTGTGAGCCTTCTATTCCTCACCTTGGAATTTAGGCTAGAGGATTCCACAGTCAGCCATCTTGCCCCCATTGCTCTTTAACTTCTATAAGAAATCACCCAGAGATTTGAAGCCTGATGTCACCAGTTTTCAAATGACACCCAACACTCGGTCTCCATTCCATTTAAATCAGGAGAGTTTGCTGAGGTACCTGATCAGTGCCCAGAAGCAGTGATGGGCTGGATGAGGGCCAAGACAGAGACTGAATCCTGGCACAATGGTGGTTCTGTTGATGAGTGATTTCCAGGTCTGGGATTCTGGTAGGTAGCTTCTTCTGGGTGGAGTTGCAGTTCCTCTAAAGGATGAAGTTTGCAGCCTTGATGGCACTTTTTGGATTGGGATTGATTATGATTTCTTATTTTTAATGGACAGTTTACCACCCTGGAAGCCTTCAGAATGAAGCGTGAGTTATAAACCAATAATAATAATAATAATAATAATAATAATAATAATAATATGGAGGGCCACATATTCTCCCTCCCTGCCTTCAAACACCTACACTCCTGTGTATTAAAATAACAGCACTTTTAGACCTGCAGACAGCTTCACATTAAGGGGGCGGTGGGAGAGGGAGAAAAAACATATATTATTCTACCCAATGAAACTAAGACTAGGGCATCTCACCCCCTCCTGGTTTTTCTATATATGTGTGAGCATTTCTGAGAAGTGGGATTAAAGAGAAACCTGCAGGCATATTAATAAATAAACTTCACATGGTGTTAGATATTAAGTAAACATACAGCTAAATATTTCTCCAGGGAGCCCATGATCTTATAACCTGTGGACTTCTAATTTGGTTACCTGTGACATGTGGTTCCTGCCCCCTGGGGTTTTGCAATAGATTAATTTTGATTTTTATTTTATATTTTTTTTAAAAAATGTTTCATCCATACTTGCTGCCCAAACTTGTGTTCTGGCAAAAAAGAAGGTGAGCAGCCTGATCTTAGAGATGGGCTTAAATTGCAGCAACACAGCCAGTGATTTGGCTGTGAAGACTAATGGTCAAACTGGACATGACACAGCAAACTGGGAAGAAGGATCTCCCACAGTTTTTTAAAAAGTGTTGATAGCAGCCCTGTGCATGCGAGAGCATTCATATGTTTGGATCATGGCATTTCGCCCACTAGGAATGTCAGAGGATTCCAACAAAAATTGCCAGAGGTTGCTTATTCATGCAATCAGTGTTTGCTGTTGTTGCTTTCAGTCTGCAAATAATACTTAATTGATAATAGTTAATACCCCATTCCCACAACTTGCATTGTGGTTCCTGTGCATTGAAATGAATGGAGAGTAATAACACAATGGCAACAAAATATGCATACAGTGGTACCTCGGGTTAAGTATTTAATTCGTTCCAGAGGTCTGTTCTTAACCTGAAACTGTTCTTAACCTGAAACACCACTTTAGCTAATGGGGCCTCCTGCTTCTGCCGTGCTGCCGGAGCACGATTTCTGTTCTCATCCTGAAGCAAAGTTCTTAACCTGAAGCACTATTTCTGGGTCAGCGGAGTCTGTAACCTGAAGCATATGTAACCTGAGATACCACTGTACCTTACATTAATTCTATACATTACCCAAGTTACATAATTTCCTCACAGTAGTCACCAAGACGTATAATGTGGGTTCAGGCAGAAGACAAACTGCAGCAGAAAAGAAACAGTGCTGCATGCAACAAATAAAAGGAATGGAAAACGATGCCTTCCTATATCCCTTCTGTCACAGAGCAAGTCAGTCAGTAAATCACACAGTTCAAAGTTGACGATAACACTTTATTGGCAAAAACCACAATTCTCACAGACTTGGCTGAGTGTCTGGCCTAATGAGCACAGCAACTCATTCTCCGTAGGTCTTACTCCATGAAACCAGTTGCCGAGACTAAAGGTCACCGCCTCCGCACAGCTGTCTATGTCTCCTCCTCTCCAGGGCTATTGCAAAGCAATCAGAGACTGCATCTACATGCGGCCTGTCACTGTTGTGTGTGTCTCTTCTGGTTCTGAGAGAGGGGAGCTTGTTACAGCTAGAGGGGGAGGCACCCATTACTCTTCACCAGCCTGCCTCTTGGTCTTCTCTGCCTCTTGGTCTTCCTCCTCCCACTCTCCTGCTTCAGCTTCTGCCTCTCATTCAGGACTGCTCTCTGCCACAGACTCTCCCAGCTCACTAAGCCCTGTTGCACCTTCAGCTTCCGACACCTCCTCTTCCCCGTCTTCTGACTCTGACTACTCATCATTGTCCCACCACTTCTCCCCAGGATCCAAGCCTACTTCCCTTGAGAATTCCCCAGCTGGTTCCTCCCACAATCCCCACAATTGTAGCTGATACAGTAAAATCAAACATAATTAAACCTAAGAGCACAGAACAGAAATATTGGAACATTCAACAGAGGAGCCAACTCCTTCAAATCAAAGCCAAACCAAAATCCAATACAGCGAAGGAGACATTTTGCATTTGAAGAACAGTCGTGTCCAAATTACTGTGTACGTTGCCTTGTTTTATAGAGGCATGTTTTTAAGAAATGTAAAGAAAGCCGACAAAACCTAGATGTTAACAATAGTAACTTTGCTTGTTCCCAGCGATGAATGATCTACCTTTGGTGTGTGTGTGTGTGTGTGTGTGTGTGTGTGTGAGAGAGAGAGAGAGAGAAGAGTGTATTATTTCCTGCCCAAGCCTTGTAAGAAGTGTTAAAAATGCTTTAAAAAAAATAGATGAGATATAAATGTATACATGACAGAATCAATTTTTCTTTTAGCTGAAGGGCATAATATACAGCAGTGTGTCTCCTGCTGCTGAAAGGAAATTATGGTATGACTTGGGAACATCATTCTCCCACCTGAAAAAATGAAGCATTTCAAAAGAGAGAGAGAAAGCTCCACAAACAGGACACTGAAAGCAGTGTCTGTGTGTGTGTGTGCTAAAAAGCAGCTCCTTGTCTAATATATGTTTCAATGTGAGCCAAGACAGATAGAAGCAAATGCTTCATTGACATATGGTGAATACTGATGACCATTTACGAAGCCTTACATTAATACAAAATTATTGCCATTGTTACTACGTGTGCATCCCAGTTTAAAGGAAAGCTTAGCAGATGGGGCTGGAGACATGAATTTCGCACAGGTGGATTGTAGCCTGGATAAGAGCCACATGCATTGCTCTGCCTACTTTTGGCCTCTGGTCCACCCGTCTCTGTTATGTGGCCCCTGGAAGGGCGCTCACAAGAGAATGCAACCCTTGGGGTGAAAAATCACACCCTGCCCCTGCTCTAGAATCTGGGTCCCAGTCTCAGTTTACGCAGAGTGATGGGGAGGCATTTGCTGGGTTCGGTCCGGGCTCCAGAACACACTCCAGTCCAGGATGCTTTGCAAAGTGGCAAAGCTGAATAGCTGACAGACAAGGGCTCCAAGTGAGGACCCATCGCTCAGTGGCAGAACAAATGCCTTGCATGCAGAACTGTGTGGAATCGCCTCTTCTAGGCTGGCAAAGGAGCTCATAAGTCAGCAAGGCACACCAGCTGTTGCAACAGATTCCTGTCCACCCAGGCATTTGGCTGCTGAAATCGATGAGGGTGAGAAGGTTGGGGGGGGGAATTGAAATTATTGTGGGGGCATTTGAT
Organism: Podarcis muralis; assembly: GCF_964188315.1. NCBI lineage: Eukaryota > Metazoa > Chordata > Lepidosauria > Squamata > Lacertidae > Podarcis > Podarcis muralis. The sequence continues at coordinate 61,509,506 of NC_135664.1, read as the reverse complement.
TGTATTTAAATGCTTTCAGATGTTTAAATATATATATTTAGATACAGGCAAATCACTACTTACATGGGTGTTCGGACCCCGTCCCGCCTATTACAGCCCTCTCCCACTCCATTCCGCCCCTGCTCCACCTGTCAGGGTCCCAATAAGGAAAGTGAGAGATATTTGATTCAGCTCACATTTAAAGGAGAACCTACTTAATTTGCACTTTCTGAAACAATTTGCAAACTGAAGCACAGTCATCCTTCTAAAATTGCACAGCTCTGAATTTTGCAACACAGTTCTCCAGCCAGGTACGAAGGGATGGGAGGGAAATTTGATTTACCGGTAGTTTGCATTTCAAGGTGAACATACTCAATCCACACTTTCTGGAACAATAACGAATACTCAAACACAGCCATATTTCAAAATTTGCACTTCTACGAATTTTTCAGTGAAGTTCTCCAGCCAAAGAATGTGTCCAATAATGCATATAATGGGATAAAACATGCATATAGATGCATATGTTAGTCAAAATAATATTTAAAATATATTCTAATGGGGGAACCACTTTGCTAAAATGGGAATATTAGGCAAAAATGTGCATATTAGAAGAAATTTGCACCAAAATACTGATGAATTTCCATGAAAACTTCTATAAAAAGTCAGAAACTGATGTGAAAATTGTTGTATTAATCACCAGCGTTTCCGTGCACTGCTCTGGTTTGCCAGAAGCAGCTTAGTCATGCTGGCCACATGACCCAGAAGCTGTACTCGGCCAATAAAGCGAGATGAGTGCCGCAACCCCAGAGTCGGTCATGACTGGACCTAATGGTCGGGGGTCCCTTTACCTTTACCTTTTATACAAGCATACAAAATAGACACTCATGACAAAAACCAATTTGTCATACCCAATTAGTAGTTTTTCTGCCTTTTAATGACATTGCAATCATTTCATGTTTCATGGTGCATTGTGTTGTTCTTAAGCTGTTCATGCTTCTCTGTGCCATGAGCATGGAACACAGAGAAACAAACTGCATCTTACTATTCCTGAATATTTTGTGGGGAGCACTGGGGTGTCAAAGACTGTAACAACTGAGTCTCAAGTATAATTCCAAGTACATCATACCGAAGTTTGCGTGTTTCCGATTGTAATGCTGGGTGATATAGTGTTGGCCCTTGTCTCTCAACAGAAGATTGAAGACAACGTGAAAAAGATCTTAACATTTCTGCAAAGCTCAGATGCACAGGGGGAACTTTGCAGTTGAGGTTTATCTACAGCTAGCAGGTATAATAATGGTCTCGTTCAGTGTGGCGGTTCCTTTAGCGTTTCCAGAGACAATGCAAGAGAAATAAAATTTAATGAATCTCCAAAGCAGCACTTCCTTGACTTATTACATTAGCAAGACCTCTCATCTGATTGGGACTTTTGAGAGAAATGCAGAATTCATTAAAGCAATTTACTTTATAATGGGAGATGGCTAAGATAGATCCCTACTAATGAGATGAAGAGCATTAATTAAATAAATGGTAGAGTGGAAGTGAACTGTTTTGCTCGAAACCTGGCAAATAACCCTCTCCAGCTATGCCGCAAACTTCAGGATTTCTCAGCTAGTAAATGTTCAAGTTTCTTCACAGTATGGGTTACTACTTTGTCTCAAAGTCCAAAGTGGTTACTGTGGTTAAAGCAGCAGTTTATATAGTGATACCTCGGAAGTTGAACAGAATCCGTTCCGGAAGTCCGTTCGACTTCCAAAACGGTCGGAAACCAAGACACAGCTTCTGATTGGCTGCAGGAAGCTCCTGCAGCCAATCGGAAGCTGGGGAAGCGTTCAGGAGTCAAAATGTTTGACTCACAAGGCGTTCACAAACCAAGGTACAACTGTCATGGGTAAAAGTCAAAGCACAGAGCACCTGCTTTGTATGCAGATGGTTCCAGTTTCAATACTTGGAATCTCCAGGTAGGTTAGGGAATGGCCATCATCTAGAACCCTGGAGAGCCACTACCAGGCAGTGTAGTCAGTACTGAGACAGATGGACCAGTGATCTGACTTATTGCAGTAAGGCAGATCTTTATGTTCAAATGCTCCTCTTCCCAACCAATCTCTTTTCCTTTTCTACAATGTCTGCTAGACAAGGACTACAGGTTGTATTCAACTAATGTTTACTCAGAGAATACCCACTGAAATTAACAGACTTAATCCTGTCTATGAATTTCAGTAAGTCTACTCTGAGCAATAGCTGGCTGACGACAACCCTGTTTTACTGCTAATGGCCATAGATCACTCGGGGAGCCATTGCGGGGGTTAAAAATACTTTAAGTACAGTTGTACCTTGGTTGTCGAATGCCCTGGAACTTGGACGTTTTGGCTCACAAACACCACAAACCCAGAAGTGATTGTTCTGGTTTGCAAACGTTATTGTGGAACCCAAGCGTCCAACGGGGCTTCTGATTGGCTGCAGGAGCTTCCTACAGTCGATCAGAAGCTGTGATCTGGTTTTTGAACATTTTGGAAGTCGAACAGACTTTCGGAACAGATTCCAAGGTACGACCATAAATGCAATTTGGACATATTTCAGTTGTTAAATGTAAATATCCCCTTTGTCCATTATGGGATATAGTGGTGTTTGGTGAAATTATCTGTGTGTGTCTTAAAGAAGAGTATATCAAGAACAGAATATGCCCCAGGGTGTTCTCTAGTACTCAGGGGTTCCTCTGCAGTCAAACCAAGTTTGGGTTCCCCCAAGCTAGAGAGTTTTTAAAGCCACAGCTCTGTAGCTTGCAGTGGTGCACCGGGGATTGCCAGGAGATATGTATTTATACCACATTAAGCCCTGTGATTAAATAGAGGACTCAAAGGTTGCATGCCTACAAGGCCTTTTTGCTAGTACTTGATTCCATGAGTGGAAGGCTATTTTCCTGCTTTGAACTAAACTCTATTATCATTAATGAGCATTGCAGGCGCATTGGCAGGGAATATAAACAAAGTGCAGCGCAGACAGTTTGCAAATTTCCAGTCTGCCGTTCTACCTTGCAACCGCCGTCCTTTCCTGCACAAAGCACCAAAATAAAAATAGCAACACAAATTACCACATATATGGAGAAGCCTTAGATGACAGAGGAAAGGTGGAGGGGGCGTTATGGGGCCAGTATACAAATAATTACAGCACTTTGATATGCAAAAGTGGGAGCGAGTGGACTCACAAGCGCAGCCCCTATCCGATACAAAAGCTCGACGTTGGGCTAGCACTTTCCGTAAAAGAAAGAATCGTGGCGTGACCGATAACATTCAACAATTGCTCCGATGTATGGCCAAAAAAACCAATTTGCCCCCTCCGGAAGGAAAGCTTTGTTGCATCAAGCAAAATTTCCATGTTGCTCTTCCAATTCAGCTGGGTGGTTGATCTGTGTAAGGAAGTGCACCGTCCTGGTCACAAAGGGAAAGGAACTGCTCTTCCCTGCCCCGCTCTAATATGTAGAGTTTGGAGAGAGGCAGGGGCAGGAGAGGAGAAAGAAAGAATTATCAGGGAGATTTCTCCCGCCTCAAAGTCATGCCTACAGGAAGGCAGCTCGCAACTAAAGTCCAAAAAAGGCCAGCACCTGCTATGATGCTGCTTCATTAGAGTCTCCGCAAAGGAGAAGCTGAGGATCCATTTTGCTTTCCCCTTGCTTTATTGATGATATCACGGCCGCATTAATGGAATCTTTACACTCTACTGGTACACCACGAATTTATCTACAATGCATTCCGTTATTGGGTAGGCAGCAGATATCTGGCCTCTGTGCACGGGGGCGGGGAAAGATGGCAATGTCTTTTTGAACAAAAAAAAAAAACCCACATTCCTTCCCTTGCTGATATCCATAAAAGAAGGCCAAAAATAAGTTTAAGACATCATAAGACAATATAGAACTCTTGCAGCCGACTAGGAATTGAGATAGAATCCAGGGCAGGGAGGGGATTGGGAGATGTCATTAGAAGCTGGCCAGTGACCCTTGCGCTATTTTGGTTTTCCATTTCAGTCCCGTTCTGAGTGTTTTTATTCCGAATTGCATTTTGTAATGCATTGTTTGTGTGAACTGTCCAGAGAACTTCAGCGGGTGGGTGGCATACAGATGTATGCATTAAGCATATATCTATAATAGATGTGATGAATAAATAGATGTAATAAATGTAACAGTTCCAATGTCAGTATGCTTTTTATTATGTCTGTATCACTGATGTTCTGTAATGTGTTTTTAATGTACATCACCTTGGGATCTTTTGATAAAGTATGATGTATAAATTGAATAAAGAATAATAATTAATAAATAATTAACAATAGTAAACGATGAAGAATTCTATTCCATTTCTGCATCGATCGACCTGAAGTTCTTTCAAAATACATATTTAAATTTGAAGAAGTGTAAAATCTGTTGTGTAGCTACATTCTGATCCACACATTCAAACAGGAGGTATGGAGTGGAACGTTTCGTATCAGATTTCACAAAGAGTGCTTCCAGATGGATGTTTATTGTGGGATCAACGATCCGCACACAGGCATGTTTTTTCACAGCATCCACACAATATTATTGACATCAAAATGCCAGCCTGTATCCCCCGTCCATTTAATGTGGATTTACCCTTTCCACAAAAAATCCAATGAGTTAAGAAGGAAACCTGTTTGCCAGTGATCCGTTGTGATATCTGAATGACCAATTTGCAATATTTAACCCTTACCTGGAAGCACGCAAATATCAAATTCCTCCCAGGCATCCTCCTTCAGTAAAACAGATAAAATAGCATCCATTCCCTAAAGCAATGGTTTCCAACATTTCTATACAATGGTATTCTTCAACGTGCCTTCCTTCCATCATGGAATCCAAGGTGGTCTAAATGAACTTCTCAAGTGGTCTCCCATCCAGGCACTGACCAGACCTGCTTAGCTTCAGCAAGATGATAGCCACTGTGTGTGTGTGTGTGTGTGTGTGTGTGTGTGCCTTTGTGCTTTGAACATGCAAAGTAAATGGAGCATGTCTTTGCTTAACTATCTCTTGCAGCTGTACCTTTCTGAAAAACAATCAAGCAAACAAACTATGTCAAGAAAGCCCACATGTTCAACCCAAATAAATCATGCAAAAACCACACCTTTTTCCTAATTCATTCGGCCGTCATAGCTTGATGGCAATTGAACAACTGTGAACATCCACCTAACAGAGGCACTGGAGAGGGCCACTTCAGGAGGAGCTGGGAGCAGTGAAATAAAATGCCAGGTCAAAAAAGAGGCCCATCTAGGAGCACCCTCAAGCAAGAACACAATGATTTAACCAGATTCAGCTACATGCATGCGTTGCAATGGCTGAGTCCAATTTCTACTACAGCATTCATTTAATTAGAGTTGTAAGAAGTATGGCAGAGCAATTTGAACCTCCTTTGCACCATGTTGGGGATGGTAGAATGGGAAGATGTGTATCTCCTTTCCATTGGCCTCCCACTGGTGCAGTGATCTGCCCGCCCCCCCCCACCCTCCACCATGTGCGGCAAGGCTGAGGTGCAACAGTGACTGGGGGTGGGCAGGCTGGGGGGGGGTGAATCTAGGATTGCTCCCAAAGGCTTCAGTCCCAAACACTTATATGAATGATGCAATGTTTGGGGACCTGTTTGACAGAGCTTTTGCTGCATTCAATACAGATACAGTGGTACCTCAGGTTACATACGCTTCAGATTACAGACTCCGCTATTCCAGAAATAGTACCTTGGGTTAAGAACTTTGTTTAAGGGTGAGAACAGAAATCGTGCTCCGGTGGTGCAGTGGCAGCTGGAGGCCCCATTAGCTAAAGTGGAGCTTCAGGTTAAGAACAGTTTCAGGTTAAGAACGGACCTCCAGAACAAATTAAGTACTTAACCCGAGGTACCACTGTATATGTTTTTCAATTCCAGAACAAAAACTAAAGGACTAGCTCTCCAGGTTCTCAGCTGAATATTGACTAGTATAACAACAACAACAACAATTTATTATTTGTTATTTATACCCTGCCCATCTGGCTGGGTTTCCCCAGCCACTCTGAGCAGCTTCCAAAAAAGATTAAAAATATATTAAAACATCAGTCATTAAAAACTTCCCTAAACAGGGCTTACATCTCTGCTACCACTGCTCCCTCTAACTCTTGGACTAGATTGGATTTTTTAAAAAGAAAAAGAAAAACTTGCAATTTAAAGTTGTTGTTTAAACTTTTTAGCGGTTTGTTGCACAAAAAGGTCTCCAAGAGACTTACAACGTATTTCAAACATAAGCATAAGTAAAAATATATTATAATATAGAAACATTTATATTATACATCACACAGAAATGCATGCAGTTCCTTAAAAATACACAAAGTAATCCCATTAATAAGGTGCCAGTGAAGGTGCCAGGCAGATCTCAGTGGAAAGAGCGTTCCACAAACAGGGAGCCACAACTGAAAAGGCCCTCTCCATTATCATCCTTGAATACTCCCTCGAAAAAGAGACCTGGAGAAGAGCCTCTGATGAAAATCTAAAAGCCCTGAGTAGGGTTATATCAGGAGAGACGTTGCAAAAGATATTGGAATCCTGGGCTGTAAAGAGATTTATAGGTAAACCTTGCTTGTTTGGATTCGGTTCAGGAGCATGCAGCCAGTGTTGCTGTATCAAAATTGGTGCCATGTGATCTGATGGGTTCAAACCTATCAAAAGTTAGGGAACTACATCTGAAGCTTCTGAACCATTTTCAGAGTCAGCTTCACATAAAATGCATTGCAATAGTCCAGTCTTGAGCTTATCAGAGCGCATATTACTGTAGCCAAGTTATTTCCATTCAAATAGGGTTGTAGTTGGGTCATCAGCCTTAATTGATGGAAGGCACTCTGGGCCACTGAGGCCACCTGTTCCTCAAGTGACAGTAATGGATTCAGGAGAGCACCCTAACTATAAACCTCCTCCTTCAGAGTGAGTGTGACTCCATCTAGAGCAGGTTGTACACCACTCAGTCAGAGAGAAGCAGCATCTTCAAACAGCATCTTAGTCTCGTCTGGGTTAAGCTTTGGTTTATTAGGTGAAGGATGGATGAATACACATGTAAGCATATATTTGACACTTTAATGTGCTTTTAACAAAAGTCAAGCACAAAGGGAGCAGTGTGGAAGATGAAACAATATTCAATTTGTTTACAGAAATCTGTATACAGTATGTGGTGAAGACCAAATCACATCACAGTTGAAGAACTTGCTCTATTCACCTGTAATGTATTATGCCTATCTCCATCCTACTAAGTGGTGCGGAACTCATTATAACTCATAAACGTTCATAAGATCAAAATCAAAAGTTGGAAATTACTAGAGATTTTGACAATTGAAACTTGGCCAAATGGACTGTGGAATATTGCATTGGGAGGGAAATTTAACCTTTGCATTAAAACTGGTGAAAGGAAAAGTTAAACTGAGGGATTTCTTTGTGGTTTGACACCTGATTCTGGACAGAAACTGAATCCGTCTCAGGCTTTTCTTCAATTATGGGATAAACCCTGATATTCTCCTAGAATAGAATACAAAAGGATGTAATGTTCTTTTGATTGCATTTGGATAGGTGGAATGGAAATGCTGTAACTTCAGACACCAAGTGTATCTTCTGGGGTGGAGTGTTAAAGGTTTCTGCTTATTTATGTTTGACTTTAATTTGTGCGTTACTTGTGCATCTTATTTCCCATACTGATGTATCACAATTTTATGTTTGCAATCTTTCATTCTTCTGTAAGCTTAAAACTGTCACAATAAAAATAAGCAAGGGAAAGGAGGACGACAAATGTTCTTAGGATCATGCTGTAAAGGAGATTCCCCCTTCCTATTGCAATCCAAATGTTGGGCAAGAAGTCTCTTTCTTACTGATCATTGGCCATGCTGGCCTCGGCTGATAGGACTTCTCATCCACCAACATCTAGAGGCACTCAATTGGGGAACCCTGCAAGGAAGAGTCTCGTGTAAGAAAAAGAGCAGGAGGAACTCCCATCAGTTTCAATATCACCTTTGCAAAGCCATTCCTTGGGAATCTAAATAGCATTTCAACATGACAGTTTAGTATTTTGCAGAGGGTGGTGCTTCTTTAAAAAAAAAAAGCACATGGTTTCCCCATTGCTGTAGCACAGAGGAGACAGAAATTGAGCGGGGAGCTCACAAGATGATAGCAATCTTATTGCTACAGGGTGACAAAAGTGGATAAAGCAACAGACAGGAGATGCTACTGGGAGCAGAGGACTGGAAGAGGCATTTATCAAGATGAGTAGAAAGCAAAGGTGGGCAGGCAGGAGCTGTGAGTTAGGCCCTATAAGAACATAAGAAGAGCCTGTTGGATCAGCCTGATGGCCCACCTAGTCTGAGATCCTGTACTCGCAGTGGCCAACCAGCCGGAAACCTGCAAGCTGGACCCAAACACAAGAGCACTCTTTCCTCTTTGGTTTCCAGTAACTGGTATTCAAAAGGATTAACATATCTGACTATGGAGGCAGACCAATAGCCATTATGACTTGATAGGTGTTGGGAAGTCAATGGCTGGGTGAGGATTGGGAGGGAGGGAGGATAGGATTTGGAGGTTCTCCGGGGGGCGGGGATGAGGGTGGGAAGCAGCCTTTGGTGATGCAACAAGATCCAATTTCACTCAGGATAAATCCAAGCTATGTTGCAACTTTGGAGGACAATTCCAGACTGATGGGAAAGTTCACCCATCACCGCAGTATGGATTCACTTTAGAATGTGGCAGAAACTTTTGATGTTAGGAGGGTGAACTTCTGAAGTTTACCTTGGATTCACTTGGAAATTACCTGAGACCCTCCAGACATACATGTCCCTGGTATTTTTGTGAAGCAAACCCACCCGAAGGTCCACCCCAGGCATCACTTACCCCTCCGTGAGAAGTAAGTCTCCTCCATAAGCCCATTTCAATTTCACTAGGGGCCATAATGAGCCTTGGACCTGACTCCTAATCAGGGCCCTCCTGAAAAGCCCCTTCCTTCAAGCCTTCTGCTAATATTTTTCTGATATTAGAATTTAAGGCATTTCAGAGGCAGAACTCATCTTATGTTCTGAAGGATCTCATGAGGTTCACCTGACAAGAGAGCTTCCTTTAGTCCCTGAATAGAATTTCTTTACACACACCAATCTTTTTTTTTTTTAAAAAAAAAATCTTTAGAAAAAGCAAAACCACAACCATACACAAGCACACAGACACTCCTATTTCTACAGCCACATGTTCCGTAAGGTGGAATAAAACAATATGAAGAGGAACTTATTGGGATGAAACTAATCCCGCTCTCTCCTTCTTCATCCTGCTCACACACAAAAACAAAGAAGCCAAGACCCTTTGGGTGCATCAAGACATCTGAGCCTTTTAACTTTGTGAAAATCTGTTTAGATAGCTCACTTGGAGGGCAGATTTATGTCCAGAAAATTTGGAGTTGCTTACAAAAAGGATGAGAGTAATTTATTTTCCTGTTACTGGTCTGCCACATGAATGAGATAAGATCAGCTAAAATATTCAAGAGAAGCCAGCCATTCCTCACAACTTCTCCCTCCGTCCCCCACCTCTTTCCCTTTTCCCTCTTTGAGACCAGTTACCTATTTAACTCCATCCTGTCAATTAAGCTGGAAGAAGGGGGGGGGGGAGGGAAGGCAAAGAACTAATTAGGCAACTGTGTAATTTTAATTAGCTGTTTTGATAATTAAACTAATTAGTTCCCCTGTGTTTCCACAATATGTGGTGGACTGGTTTTGATACCGCGGCTTCAGAGTTCCATTCCATTAGTTAATTAGTCACTTTTGCATTAGAAAGCTTTATTAATGGCCTTAATTTGCAGTTGAAATGAGAAATCTGCTGTCAATAATTTGGATAATTGCCTACTGTTTGATTATAAAGTACAAAAGTAGCAGCACACCATTACATATGCAAATCCCAAGGGTTATTTCCTGGACGCTTAGGTTTCTTGATCTACATTTCATCCTCTCTCGGTTTCTGGGTGTGTTTTTTCTTGACCCTGTTTGCGTGGGGGGGGGGGGGAGAGAGGATCCAGCTTATTAAAGAGACTAAGGCCCGCTCCCCCCTCTTGTCCTGTACTCTGTGCCTGCTTGTGCCTGCAATTGTTCAAGTTATTGCTTGCTTTGTACCTAATTAGTGTCCTTGGATTTAAATGAACAGCTCTGTATACACCTCTAGCTCCTGCAGCCATGTTTGTGCATTGAATAATTGATTCTACTCTGCTAATCAGATAGGGACATAATGAGCCAGTTTAATTAAATGGGGATCTAACCTGGTGAACACTGGGAAAATATTTGCTCATTTACTTAGTAAAAGGCCACAGTTGCTTTTTCACTAGATGGAAAGAGAAGGTGACGGAAAGTAAAGCCAGCTCTGGGAAGGAGGAAGAGGGGGGTAAGCAGAAACACTCAGTTGGTTGTCTATCCCTAACAAATCAAGCTACTTGAATAGCCAAAGCAAAGGGGAAATTTTTCACATGCATGCCACACAGACACAAGAAAGGCTTAATCAAAGGGCCAGGAAACGGTGAAACTGCTGACGGGTTCTCCCTGTCTCTCCCAAAGGTGTCAGCATCACTTCCCTGCTATGCTCTAAGAGACAGGTTGCCTGGTCCTTCCGCCCTCTGTGATTTACAGAAAGAATTTTTCAACCCACTTGGCTGCCATTTGGTTCCCGCGTTAACTCCATAAGGTAAGTCTCCGTAAGTCGCAGCTTATATCTGCAGCGGTAGCGGAAGGGGGGTGTGAGGGGAAGCAGTGGGGCGGGGGGAGAACTTGTCTTTGGGTGCTTAAGCGCTTTTGTCTCTGGATCAAAGTATTGCAGTGCTGCAGCAAGCAGCCTTGTTTATCTGAACCTCTGGGGAGCATTGCAGAGGGTGCGATGGAGGGGGTTGATGGGATCAATGGGAAATGTTATTTACTTTGGGCTAGTTCTGCCTGCCGCTGCATGGGAAAGGTTGGATTTTGGGTAATGGGGGCTCCGCTGTATTCCTGTTTCCTAACAATACTTCACAGGCAACTCTCTCATTGGTTTGCATGAGAACTTCCTGTCTTGTTGGATTGGTCTGTTGGGGGGAAATTACATGGGACTGCCACTGCAAATAGCAGTGCCTAAGAAATATCTAAATCAGTGTCCCCCAACCTAGCACCTTCTGGGTGCTGTTGGACCATAACTCCCATGCATTGCAGAGGGATGGACTACATGACCCTCTGAGGCCCTTCCAACACCACAATTCCGTCATTCTATCCTTGGCTATGCTGGGTAATGCTGATGATAACCGCAGTCCAAAATATCTGGAGGGCACCAGTTGGAGAAGGCTGATCTGGATAAACTTTTTTCTTGCCATGGATTGGATCCAGACTAAGTTACTTGTCCTTTATTCCCATTGAAATCAATCATTCTAAAACTAAAGACCCAACCCCAATCTGAGTTTTCTTACACTTGCTTGAGTCAAGCAAGAATGTGAAGCAAAGTTGAGGAGATGCATTTCAGACTCCTGTCAGGGCACAGAGCGAAATGAACTGGGCATTACAGAGGAGGGAGATTTGACAGAGGGCTTCTGTTTCCTGCAGAAGTTCTGCGCTCTTTGTTATGTGTAGCTCCACCCTAAGTTCACCACCAGATGTCCGTTCAAGGCAGAAAGGTGACATAGCAGGCTGGAGTCAGTGCCAATGTTTCGGCTGATGAATGTACGTGGAAACATTTCATACCGATCCTCCAGGTCCAATGCGCAGGAAACCAGGGAAGGACCACAATTGAGTGGCAGGACAGAGACTTTGCATGCTGAAGGTCTCAGGTTCAACCACAGCATATCCATGAAGATCTAGGAGCTCTTCCACCATCGAAGGCAGATGATGTTGATCTAGATGCATCAATGGTGTCCTTCAGTGTAAGGTAGCTTCCTACCAGTAGTGAGGCAGGTCTACCATAGATCCCCAAAAGCTGACTTGACTGTGTGATTTGAATGAATGCTCCCAAAATAGTGGAGGGGGGGGGGAATCTGTGTCAGCATGTTGTTGTTTTAAGGTGTACTCACCTACAATTTAGGCTCCAGGTCAGAACACATCAAGGGAGGAGGCAGAACTCCTTGTGGGGGCATGACTTCGGATGGGTTTCTTTTAATCCTCAAGTCACCTAGGCAATTGGCAGATGGATCCCCGAAACCTTGAAAGATGATACCTAAATGTTTCCAGCTTACAACTGATGGGAGCAATAATAATTCTGCCTTCTTAAATGGAGACGGGGGTGGGGGAGGAAAAAAAACTCTTTGGAATGGGAAGATGATTACAGTCTTTAGCTGCCAAGGGGGGGAAATTACCCACATTTTCCAAATGACAGTTTAAGTGAAACATAGAGCATTGAGTACATAATCTGGAGGGGTGGGTGGGGAGGCAAAAGCAAGTTCCATTTAAAAGAGAGAGAGAGACTATAGATATATAGATATATGTATAGACATATGTAATGCATACCATTCCAATTGCTCATCAAACTAACTTTACCTGGAGGGGCCGAGTCCCAGAATCAACATGGTTCCCATCTGCTGGCGTGTTCTAGGATGAAATAGCATATTGACCCTGAATCCATACTCAATGTAAAAAGCAATTGTTATTCTGCCACTGTAACACCTTGTTGCCAATGGCGATGTAATTAAAGCAGTGAGGACTCATTTTCCATCCTTATCTCTTAAGCTCGTCTGAATCAGAAATTGTTTGTCTGTGGTAACTGAGGGGGGGAAATGTACCACAAGGCTGTATGTTTATTTATGAATTTGGAAGAGCTTCTCCCCTCTCTCTCTCTCTCTCTGTGTGTGTGTGTGAACCTGTGTAAAACAGACTTTCCTTATCCTATATTTTCTACCATTGCACCCATGTGTATGCGATTTTTCTATCTCTATCTCTCTCTTACATACAGAGGGAGAGGGAGCGAGATCCCTATATAAAGATATATGGGCAACCAGCACGGATGCACACTCGCAGTTTAAATTTTTTACTCACCCCCTTTTCTCCTCTATTAAAATTCCGAATGGCTAAGAGGATTTTCTCAATTTAGTCATACTTTTAATCTTCGCTGAAATGAGTGATGACTTCTTATAATAAAAAGTTGACAGGCTTACATTGCGCACCGGTGGATTAGTTTCCCTTGGTGATGAGGTTTTCTTTTGTACGCCGTGTGTCTGTTTGATGGAGGTTTAACAGAAAGCATTTTGGCAGAAATTGGATGCAGCAGGGATCATCTGGAGATGGCTGCTGTTCGATATTAACTGCACACAGTAACTTTTTTTCCCTTCTTCTTCTTAGCACTTCCACCACTAACTCCCCCCCCCACCCTTCCCTCTTCCTTTGCCAGGTGACAGAAGCAGCCAAAATATAATCTTCCCTCCCCTCCCTTTCTATTCAGAAAATAAAATAAAGGGGGAAAGGAGACGGGTTAATTCAAAGATTAAATTATCCATACCCATTCCGGGTGAACTTCTTCAAATGTATTTATTTTGGAGTATTATTTAATGAAGGCATGAGCAAGACATTCACTGTAGAAAGACATGAAAAACTACACACCTAGGCTTGTGGGTTGTTGTTGCTTTTTGTAACAGCAAATAATACTCTTTGATCTTTTTTCCTGCTCTTAATGGCGAATAGGGATGTGTTTTCTTGGGAGGCAGATCTTAAAAAACCACAAAGTAGAGATCCTTAAGCAGTGTTTCACATTTCCCTTGAGCAAAGCTTCCTACATCACAATTAATTTTGGTTGTGATGTTTTCAATGACCAGAGGTTGTCAACCATGAATCTCAGTTACATTGTTTAGCAATATATTAGGTTCCTTCTGCTGACACATAGGTCTATTTCACATATACAAGCACATCTTCTGAGAACTTGTGGTGTGTGTGTGTGTGTGTGTGTGTGTGTGTGATTGAGGGACAGGTTGAACTTGTGGGCTAACTCACAATGCCCTTGCTTAACCAACCTGACAATTATCTTCCCATAGTTGTGGACTTGGTGTGTGCATGCACACACACACACACACACAATTCTCCTGACATATGTTACATGATGCATGATGAGTGGTATTTTGTATATATGGTAACATGATTTTTCACCTTGAAAGATGGAGAGATTGCACAAATGAGACCATATGTAATGTGAGGGATGGGGAACCTGTAGCCCCTCTACATGTTGCAGTACTCCAGTTTTCATTAATGCATCACCTCTGTGTGTGGGCCAGATAATGAGACAAATCAGGATGATTTGGGGTCAGTAGCCACCATCCACAACCTGCCTTAGCCCCCCCCCCCATGAACCTTCATGTTATTCTGTCACTCTGTATACATACTTTTACATACTGTTTACATACTTCTATAACTTTATAGCTCTATGTTTCCCTACGTATTTCATGTATTTCTAGGTCCACAGTCTTTGCAAGAAGTGAAGCTGTCTAAAATGTTGCCTGTTGAGTAGCTCTGGTTTGTGGCTCTTTTTGTTGTTAAAGCACAGCAGTGAATGATTTTTTTTTTTCATTTAAGATTTTTTTAAAAAAAACTACATTGCCCTATTTTAACAACAGCAAAACCAACCCAGAGTTCAACATTTTGGTGTAATTTTTCCTAATATACACATTTTTCAATGGAGCATTGACCAATATACAATTCTGTAATATTCCTTAATAGAATGCATTTTTGTATGTTATTTTACCTAGTATATGCATTTATATGCACATTTCTCTCTCTCTCTCTCTCTCTCTCTCTCTCTCTCTCTCTCTCTCTCACACACACACACACACACATTGTTGTGCACATTGTGCACATTTAGTTGGCTGGGGAACTTTATTGCAAAATGTGAATTTTGATGGATTATTTGCGTTTGCATATTGTTTGAGAAAGTGTGAATTAGCTAAGTTCACCTTTAAATGTGAACTGGATTTCTCCTCCATCCCTAGTCACATGGCATGTCCAATTCTATTGCCAACAGAGAAATACTCAGAGCCTGCCAAGTAGTCAAAATGTATGTATGTTCAAAACTTTCATTAAAATGGTCAATAGGTAACAAACCCCCCCAAAAAAAGAAATTTAAAAATGGATGCAATGTGCCTATCATAAAGATCAGAAGGGCTTAATGTGCCATTACCTCTGTGTGTGAGGCAGCAAGCAGTGACAATCTTGCCTTCCTTGTCAAGTTTCAAGAACATGCAATCCTTAATTTAAACACTCAAGAGATCTTTGGAGCTTGTCAGTCTAGTTAATCAAGCCCCCTTTTGTCCCTATTTTAAAGAAAATCTGACTTTCTTTAAAGAATTTTTAAAGCACAGCCCTTGATTGCCCAAACAAGTTCTGTTCTATGGGGATGAAATAATCCAATAACATCTTTTATCTGCTTTTATCTATTTCGTTTGCTTATGTTTCTGCATGCTTAGATATGACTGAAGCATTGTTCGTTCAAAAAAAGGGACCGGAGCCATCAACATTTCTAAGTAGACCACATCTTTAATTGGGAGAATATTCAAGTAGAGCTTCCATGGCTTAATAGGGAGGATGGAGACTGAAAGGTATATAATATTTTAAAAACCAGTCCGACTGTTATGTCGCTCTAACAAACAAGAAAATCTCAATGGTAGCCTTTGCTTCTAACAGTGAGTTGTAGCTCCGATTTTTCAATCTCACATATCCTTCAGCATCTCAAGGACCGCCTCTCCCCATATAAACCACCCCGGACTCTACGATCATCATCTGAGGCCCTTCTTCATGTGCCTCCTCCACGTGAGGTTCAGAGGGTGGCAACATGAGAACAGACCTGCTCGGTAGTGGCTCCCCATTTATGGAATGCTCTCCCCAGGGAGGTTCACCTGGTGCCTTCATTACATATCTTTAGGTACCCAGAAAAAATGTTCTTCTTCAATCATGCCTTTGGCTGGTTAATACTCTACAGCCTTTTAAATGTGTTTGCAGATCCTCCAAGTGTCCCTATTTTCCAATCCTGTATAGGGAAGTGTTCTTTTTTTAATGTTTAATGGAATGGGACATCCCTATTTTCATTGGATAAATGTGGGGAAGTGGAGGTTATCGTTCTGTTGTTTTTGGTTTAATTATTTACCTGTGTTTTAACTTGCATGTTATCCTGTTATTGTTATTATTATTATTATTATTATTATTATTATTATTATTATTATTTATACGCCGCCCATCTGACTGGGTTTCCCCAGCCACTCTGGGCGGCTTCCAACATGTCTTCTAAAAGTCTGGTAGTTGCTTTCCTCTTTGACAGCTGGTGGGAGGGCGTTCCACAGGGTGGGTGCCACTACCAAGAAGGCCCTCTGCCTGGTTCCCTGTAACTTGGCTTCTCGTAGCGAGGGAACCGCCAGAAGGCCCTCGGCACTGGATCTCAGTGTCCGGGCAGAACAATGGGGGTGGAGACACTCCTTCAGGTATACTGGACCGAGGCCGTTTAGGGCTTTAAAGGTCAACACCAACACTTTGAATTGTGCTCAGAAACGTACTGGGAGCCAGTGTAGGTCTTTCAAGACTGGTGTTATGTGGTCTCGGCAGCCACTCCCAGTCACCAGTCTAGCTGTCGCATTCTGGATTAGTTGTAGTTTCTGGGTCACCTTCAAAGGTAGCCCCCCATAGAGCATCCAATATTATTTTCATTTTATTGATTCATTAAGCAGCCCATAGGTCAGGGAAGGGAACTTCTGGCCCTGCAGATGGACTACAACTCCTTGAACATTGGCCATGGTTTTTTTTCTGGGGCAGCTGAGACCTGAAGTCCAACAACACTTGGGGAAGGCCATAGGCTCTCCATCCCTGCTACACTCAATCCATTGAGTGCCAGTGCCAGTTTTGTGACATCTGTAATTCGCAGCCAGTGAGATGACACACTGCCACTGGGCCCCTGGCCTTTCCCCAGAAAGCTTTGGTGGTTTAGGTGTAAGCATAGGTAGGAGATGTAGGTAGGTGTGGGCATCTGTTTAAGAACAGGATGCTGGAGTAGATGGACCATTCGCCTGAACCTTCAGAGTTCTTCCTAAGTTCTTATGTGTTCTTCAAGCTGTGTTCCACTGGCAGAATGAGTAAACCAGTGCATGTCAGGGGCATGCAGGGAGCAGGAGCAGAGCCATTACATCCTTTGCTTCCTCAACGTGGCTCAGGAACTAGTGTGACTATATGTTTTCTCTGCAGCAGGTGTTACCTACAATGGGAGGAATTAAGGAAGAGCTGCCCTTTACATTCCACCCTGCCCATTGTGAAACATCATAGCAGTGGAAGTGGTGGTTGCTTTGCCAGTGGGCTCCACACCTTACCTTAAGTGAATGCCATGGGAGAGAACTTCCATTCAATTCACACTTAAAGGCACAGTTACCTAAATGGCACTTTCTAAAACAATACATGAATTGAAGCGCAGCGCAGCGCAGCCATCCTACAAAATTTCAGAATTCCTCAAATTTTGCATCCAGTTCTTCAGCCAAGTAACATGCATAGGGATGTAGAATGCTGTACTAGGGTGACGTGTGTGCAGAAATGCATACATCAGTGGAAGTAAAGGTAAAGGTAAGGGGTCCCCTGACCGTTAGGTCCAGTCACGGACGTCTCTGGGGTTGCGACGCTCATCTCGCTTTATTGGCCGAGGGAGCCAGCATACAGCTTCCGCGTCATGTGGCCAGCATGACTAACCCGCTTCTGGCGAACCAGAGCAGCGCACAGAAACGCCGTTTACCTTCCCGCCGGAGCGGTGCCTATTTATCTACTTGCTCTTTTGATGTGCTTTCGAACTGCTAGGTTGGCAGGAGTCGGTGGAAGTAGCATACAGATATGCATTATATTATGGAAAACGCACTAAAATCATCTTTCTTGAGCACTTTAAAAAACAAATCTCAAACTGATGTGGAAATGTGGATAAGTGGAAAAATGAGAAAACATTCCTCTTCAACCAGGCTTCGGACTGATTGACATCCTATACCCTTTTAAATGTGTTTGTGGAAGGGGGTGGGGGAGGGGGTTATTGTTTTGTTATTGTTATTGTTTTTATTATGTATTCTATGTTTTTATCTTCTATTTTTATGCAGTTGAAGCACCCTGAGATCTCCGGATGAAGGGCAGTATACAAAGTTAATAATAAAAAATAAAATAAATACATTAATATAAATACGTTAGAAAGGATTTATTTTAAAGGCATCGGCAGGAAATCATTGAATACACTGCTGCCTATGAAATATATGAATGTAATGATATAAAAGCAAAATCAACAGCACATTATTCACGAATAAGCCTTGGGGAAGGGGGAAACAAGGAGAAGTATATGAAAATAATGATTATAGGGGGGACACAAAATAGACTATGGACATGCAACTTAAGTTAGGAACATTACACTGAGAAACCATATGCAACTTATGGACAACTATTATGGCATGCAGATTAGACTTACAGCCATATCAGATTTCAGCCCAAGTGTCTCTTGACAGCCCCAAAGCCGCTTTCTAATAGATGTCCTTCATTCCAATGGGATTACTTTTAAGATCTCTGATGGCCTCAAATGCAGACAAACCTGTAAAGGAAAGGACTATCTCGTTAATGTCACGGGTGAAGCATATACAGGGCAACACAGCTGTCCGACTGCACACACAGAGTTATTTGAAGTTTAGGATATTACAGCCTGAAGATTCCTGGTGAGTTTTCCTGACATTTCTCTCTGTAATGCTCACTACTCAGTTTGGCAAATATTACCTTTATATCTGACCTTCGAGCCACCTTTGACTCGACCCGCTTCTCTCCGGAAGTCCACACAAAATGATCTCACTGTAAACAGAGCCTTTCCCTAAGCAAAGTTGGAGGAGACACAACAGCCCAAGTCCTTTTATTCACTCAACCCAAAGAGGAACAATGCAGGTCTAAAAACCCCGCAAATTACCTCGGAACTAACAGGAAGTTGGCGTCTTCTTTGGTTGCTGTCGGTTCCCACCAAAATGTTGCCTAAAGTGAAATTTAGACCTGATTTGATTTGGGGGCTCCATCCTTGTATGAACTTTACCTGATGAACTTCAAGCAATATTTTGTAATGAAGCAAAATGTCACAGCTAAGTTCAAGGTATCCTTCAACAGTTTTTACCAGAATTCAAAATAGTTTTGAGAAGATGGGCAAAAATTCTCATAGGGTGGGGAAGATATTAAGGCAGAATTTGTTGTTGCTGAGTAGTCTTTATCAGAGTTCAACCACAGGTCACACCTCTATTAGGCTGTTCAGAGCACAAATAGGAGATAGAGGAGAAACTACAGTTTTAGGGAGATTCAGATTATCCCCTGTGGGCTGAAAGGAAGTATGAAGGGCCTCAAAGGTTTGCATGTTCTAACCCAGGCTTCCTCAACCTCGGCCCTCCAGATGTTTTGAGACTACAGTTCCCATCATCCCTGACTACTGGTCCTGCTAGCTAGGGATCATGGAAGTTGTAGGCCAGAAACATGTGGAGGACCAAGGTTGATTAAGCCTCGTCTAACCCATGCAGGGCCCTTTCTCATGTATGTCAGTGACTGCTGACCACTGCCCCATGTGGTGAGCCATGCAACTGCAGGCTCTCAGTGAAGAATCTTCCAGACATGGTGTGATTCTGCCCACCCAGGCTAGTCATTGTTTCCTCCTGAAGTACATAAAGATTTCATTTTCCAGCTTCCCGTTGCTCAAGTAATGTGGTCTACCTTGACTTTAGTGCATCTTGCATCTCGGTGCTTGCTCCTTATTCTCAGAAGTGAAATCTGAATGCATGAGAACGATCATTTATGCAGTCTTAAAATAGTAACATCCATGATGCAGTGCAACTTAGAATGAAACGTTTGTGTGAAAACTTGGAGATCTTCTGCTTCATGTAAGGAACTGCCAAATGGACAGACAAGCAACTGCTGCCCACCAACATTTGAAATGGCAGCTTGGTTTTCTGCTGATATGCCCTGCTCAAGACAAGAAGAAGAAGAAGAGGAGGAGGAGGAGTTTGGATTTGATACCCTGCTTTATCACTACCTGAAGGAGTCTCAAAGCGGCTAACAATCTCCTTTCCCTTCCTCCCCCACAACAAACACTCTGTGAAGTGAGTGAGGCTGAGAGACTTCAGAGAAGTGTGACTGGCCCAAGTCACCCAGCAGCTGCAGGCGGAGGAGCGGAGACGCGAACCCGGTTCCCCAGATTACGAGTCTATCACTCTTAACCACTACACCACACTGGCTCACAAGTCAGCAGAACCACAAAGTAGAATCCAGTGAGTTTTTGCACGTGTCATTATGCTCATAGGAAATGTGTTGAAAGAAGGGCCGCTTAGCACTGTGGTTTGTAATTTCCTTACCTGAATACACGTGCCCCTTGCAAGCGAGATTTTGTCGACAGGAATAAAGATGTTCTCCAAAAGACGTTGGGCAACCAACAACTGAAAAGAATGAAGAACAAACCATTCTGAATCACCTTGCACAGATCTATTTGTACCTGCTCTCAAAGTCACTGGATAAAAGTCACTCAGAGGGATGCCTGCAATGTGTCATTGGCTGCCGTTTCCAGTGTCACTTTGGCCACAAGAACCCAGGAGTTTATTAGATAGAAAAGACTGAGAGATGAAAAACGGGCAGTAATGGAGCTTGTTTAGCTCCTGCCTTTCATTTCCCATTGGACATGCACTTTGTAAGAGATGGTGGCTGCCAACTCAGCAAGGGAAAGGTGGGTTGTTTGTTTGTTTTAAATTTAAAGCTAGTTGTGGGCTGCTCCTCCACCCATTCCACTAGAGATGATTTTCCTAAAACAAAAGAGGCCGCCACCGCTGCCCCCCACACACTGCACAATTCCTCTGTTTGGGGAGGAATCAGTTTGCCTTATCTTAGTCTCAACCAAAGGGGATTCCAGTACATTGAAGCCTTCTATCAGAATTTGGTAGATAGGAGCTAAGCAAGATATCTTATATCTAGCTCAGCATTGTTCACTTTGACTGGCAATGGCTCTCTGGGGTTTCAGGCAATAAAAATGAAAGAAAAGGCACATTCCTCAGTCTCCTCAAAAATAAGGCAACTGCAGCAAAAAAAAAAAAAAAACAACTACAACCCCAAACCTGCACCCCACCTGAAAAGTGTCATGAAGAGGAGGCCACGCAAATTATCTGGAAACCAAGCCTTTGGAACGGTTGTGGGAGTTGGTTATGTTGAGCCTAGATAAGAGAAGATGAGAGGACATATGATAGTCATCTTCAAATATCTCAGGGGCTGTCACATGGAAGATGGAGCAAGCTTGTTTTATTCTGCTCCTGAGAGCAGGACCTGAACCAGTGGCTTCAAATTGCAGTAGGCTGATCACCGAAGAATTGATGCTTTTGAATTATGGTGCTGGAGGAGACTCTTAAGAGTCCCATGGACTGCAAGAAGATCAAACCTATCCATTCTTAAGGAAATCAGCCCTGAGTGCTCACTGGAAGGACAGATCCTGAAGCTGAGGCTCCAATATTTTGGCCACCTCATGAGAAGAGAAGACTCCCTGGAAAAGACTCTGATGTTGGGAACGATGGAGGGCACAAGGAGAAGGGGGTGGCAGAGGACGAGATGGTTGGACAGTGTTCTCGAAGCTACCAGCATGAGTTTGACCAAACTGTGGGAGGCAGTCAAAGACAGGAGTGCCTGGCGTGCTCTGGTCCATGGGGTCACGAAGAGTTGGACACGACTAAACAACTAAACAACAACAGATTCCGACTAAACATTAGGAAGAACTTACTGATGGTGAGAGGTGTTCAACCATGTAACAGTCTACGTCAGAAACTAGTGGACTCCCTTCACTGGAGATTTTTTTAAACAGAAGTTGGATGGCCACCTGCCAGGGATTCTTTAGCTGTGATTTCTGCACTGCAGGGATTTGGACTAGATGACCTTTTTGGTCCCTTCCAACTCTATATAATACAAAACATTTTATGGAGGGAACAACCCATGCAGCAGATTGCTGCCTGTAACGCAGAACTAAAATGAAGTGGCAGAGTACCTGGGTGCTGACTCAGCAGTTTCTGGTATGGCAAGCCAATACACTACACCACTCATGAGAATTTAAACAAAATTTCTGTCCTTTCATTTTTCATTAACTGATGGAGAATGGTGGGGTTGTTTTTAGGGGGAAGACATTTTGGGCAATTCCTCATACTGAGTATATTTGTCTATCTCAGGGGTAGTCAACCTTTTTATACCTACCGCCCACTAATGCATCTTTCTTGATGGTAAAATTTCCTTACCACCCACCAGTGCTTGATGGAAGGGGGATTTAGCCTGTGCTGTAGAACCCCTTACCGCCCACCTAGAATCCTGAAATGCCCACTAGTGGGCGGTAGGGACCAGGTTGACAACCTATCTAGTCCAATTTTGCCTACTCTGGTTAGCAGAGTCTCTCCAAGATGTTGGGGGTCTTGTCTAGAGATGCCAGGAATTGACCCAATGACCTTCACTGTGTAAAGTAGATGCTCTTCTGCTCAGCTATGACCCTTTCCCCGATTTTCATCTTCAGTTCAACTGTTTCCCTTTCCTTTCTTTGGAGGAAAAGAAATCCCCATTAAAATACACTTGTCTTTTCTCCACGCTTTCCAAATTTCTGGAAATTCTGCATCTCAGTGATGACTTGAAGACCAGTAGAAGTTAGTGTATTAATGCTAATGGGCCCCACCATCCTCAGTCTGCCCTCATCCTGCCCCCACCTGCCTGTCCTCTTACTTACAACTAGCCCAGAAGGTAGCAGTGGTGGTCAGATTCCTCCTCCTTAATCTCAGAGCATAGAGTTCTAGAATCAATTGGCTCTGCCTGCCATTGACTCTGGCTCCCCCTACTGTTAGCCTCCCTGCCTTCTGCCCTACCAGCCCCAATAAGCACCAGCCACCACTGCTAAGGGCATTACGGCAAGTTGACTCCAGTAGTAAAAGAAAACTGACTCTGAGCCGCATTGCAGCATTATTTATTCCTCTCCTCCTAGTTATACTATAAACATATCCCACTTCTTTCATACTCAGCCACCTGTGTGTGTGTGTGTGTGTGTGTGTGTGTGTGTGTGCGCGCGCACACACACACACACACACACACACACACACACTTTATTGGTGCCAGAAGGTTTGGATGCATGCTTTTAAAGATCTTTAAAGTTTCCTGCTGATAAGCAAAGGCTCCCTTGGCACTTTTAAGTAATACAGGAACACAGAAAAGCCTCATAATGTGATCCCACACCCACCCAGCCCGATGACAGAATCAAGGTTAATTGCATGTGGTTTGAGGAAGACCCATGGTTGGAGAGAAGAGGAGGGGAGGAGAAATGCCTCGTTATATTTTAAATTGACAAGGATCTTTTTTTTAACAGGCAGAGGGGGCAGCTGGATTGCATGAGCTTTGCCCAAAATATTGAGGAAGGGGACACTTCTGAAGTCTGATTCAGCATTGCTGTAGTTTCTCATCTGGGCCTAAACTCTGTAGCAGAACAAACAGTGCTGGGGGAAAGACTGGGTATTTGCCGGGAACCCAAGATAAGCAGAGCCACACACAATCACCACCAGCATGCCTTAACAATGTTCTTATTCCCACAATGCACAGAGTTCTAACAAAATCAGGCACAATAGAACAGAATTTCCAGTTTACATACACTATCTCTCCCCTACTCAAGGTACAACTTGGCCAGAGACTCAAAATGGACCTTGAGGGTCATAGAATATATATTTCCAGTTATTAAAAAGAAAGAAAGAAAAGTATTACATGGTATAATGTATTCATTTTAGTTTGGGCTAATGAAACACAGGAGCACTGCCAGGAATTGTAGGAGGATGAAGAGGGAGAAATTGCTGATCCCCTCTTACTTCATCATCTCAGGGGGTTTCACACATTACATTCAATGACTGTAAAAAATTCTGAGTAGGCAAATGGCTGATCTGTGCAAATCAACAAGTGTACAGTCTTTTGTATGAACACTCACATTTGGGTAGATGCCAAGTGTGAATATACAATGTGTGAACAGTGCTCACCTTTGTCCCTCCCTGCAGTCTTCAGCTCTCCATTTACTCTTGCTCACCCCATCTCACTGGAGAGCCAGTGTGGTGTAGTGGTTAGGAGCGGTAGACTCGTAATCTGGGGAACCGGGTTTGCGTCTCCGCTCCTCCACATGCAGCTGCTGGGTGACCTTGGGCCAGTCACACTTCTTTGAAGTCTCTCAGCCCCACTCACCTCACAGAGTGTTTGTTGTGGGGGAGGAAGGGAAAGGAGATTGTTAGCCGCTTTGAGACTCCTTCGGGTAGTGATAAAGCGGGATATCAAATCCAAACTCTTCTTCTTCTACTGATACCACATCTTCCAGTGCCCAACTCCCCCTCTGCCATTTTGCTGCTCCTCCTTTCTCCCACCAGAGGTTCCCATCCTGCATCTCCTGCTCATCCCGTTCAGCTCTGTCTTCTCCCACCTCCTGACCTCCCTTGCTCCTTGTCTTGTCTCGCCTTCTTCCAGCTCCCTTCTCTCCTCCTGCTGATAGAACTTAATCAGCAAAGATGAGAGCTGAAGCCAGACTCTTAAGTCAGCCTTGTTGGGTGGAATGGAAGGGCTGCAGCTCAGTGGGGAACATCTGCTTTACATGTAGAAGAACCAAAGTTCAATCCCAGGCATCTCCAGGTACAGCTGGGAGAGAAATCCTGGAAGATCACTGCCAGTTAGTGCAGAAATGTGGAAGCCCCTGAGAACACCCACTGTAGTTCAAAGGCCCCTCAACACCTGGAACTGGCCTTGAATGGAAAACGAGAGCCAGTGTGGTGTTAAGAGCAGTGGACTCGTAATCTGGTGAACCGGGTTCGCGTCTCCGCTCCTCCACATGCAGCTGCTGGGTGACCTTGGGCTAGTCACACTTCTCTGAAGTCTCTCAGCCTCACTCACCTCACAGAGTGTTTGCTGTTGGGGAGGAAGGGAAAAGAGATTAGCCGCTTTGAGACTCCTTAAAAGGTAAAGGTAAAGGGACCAATGACCATTAGGTCCAGTCGTGACCGACTCTGGGGTTGTGGCGCTCATCTCGCTTTATTGGCCGAGGGAGCCGGCATACAGCTTCTGGGTCATGTGGCCAGCATGACTAAGCCACTTCTGGCAAACCAGAGCAGCGCACGGAAACGCCGTTTACCTTACCACTGGAGTGGTACCTATTTATCTACTTGCACTTCGTGCTTACAAACTGCTAGGATGGCAGGAGCAGAGACCGAACAACGGGAGCTCACCCTGTTGTGGGGATTCGAACCGCCGACCTTCTGATCGGCAAGCCCTAGGCTCTGTGGTTTAATCCACAGCGCCACCCGCATCCCTTAAGGTACTGCTAAAGCGGGATATCAAATCCAAACTCCTCTTCTTCTTCTTCTATCATGTTGATTGCAGGTGGCAAGGCCACAAAGGGCTTGAAATATAAGATTCCCTCTCCACGTAAAGCTTCCTGCACACATCACACCACAAGAGCAAG
The DNA here is from genome assembly GCF_964188315.1 of Podarcis muralis. Lineage (NCBI taxonomy): Eukaryota > Metazoa > Chordata > Lepidosauria > Squamata > Lacertidae > Podarcis > Podarcis muralis. The sequence continues at coordinate 61,484,067 of NC_135664.1, read as the reverse complement.
ATCTGGAGGTTTGGTGGAGCTTTTGGAACAGTGCGGGAGGCAGTGCAGGGTTGCTTCTGAAGGAAACTCCAAATAGGATTTTGATCCGTTTTCTACTGATGAGAGGTGCCACTGGATTGGTAAAGGATAGGGCTATTGACGGCTCTGTTCTCCTTCCCATGTCAGAGGCAGTACACCTCTAAGCACCACTTCCTGGGGATCACAATTAGGGCTTGAGATCATACTTTCAAGCGTCATAATGAGCAAAAGAGTCCTGTGTTGCACAGGGTTGGACTACATGACCCTTGTGGTCCCTTCAAACTCTACTCTATGTCAGGAGTCCAGTCCCCAGCTTGATACCACAGTGAGCGTAGTTAATGGAAAAAGGATGATTTATTGTCAAAACAAACAGATAACTCCGGACGGCTTCAACACAGCCTCCTCCATCATCAATCAAGATGACCCTTCTGAAGCCTGCTTCCGGCGAGACCAAGAAGCAACTGAACTTTTGCTTCATCTTTTGTTTTGCTTCCTATCTTGCAGCCCTCCCATTCGTCAAGACCTTGGACTGAGTGGGTCAGCTCCCTCCTCTTCCCCATTCTCTGAGAAGCTGCCTCTTAACTCTTTCCCACTGTTAATGCTTCCGGCGAGCTTTGACTGCGTTCTAGCTTGTTCTCCACCATTCCCTTATCAGGGGGCATTCCAAGGGGTGGGGCAGTTGGCACTAGCCGGTGCTCATCCTGCATGGTAGTTAACCCTTTCTGTTCCTGACCGCTTTCTTCATTTGGCAGCAACCCTTCCCTGGGAGCTGGCTGCAAACCTACCCTGGGCGCTGGCTCATTCATGACATTCTACTTCACTGTCGGAACAGGATGCTGGACTTAGATGTTCTTACCAGGGGGCGCCCTGTCAATGGAGGGTCACCAATCTGACACAAGCCCAGCTGTTTGTGCCGAATGCGGAAGGAGAAAGGAAGCAAACAAAAAGTGGGTTTCAGCACTGATTCCTCCACTCAGGGCTGCCTGGAAAGGGAGGCACACAGGTTCTACCTATAAAAGCTGCCTGCCAAGAACCGCCAAAGGCCAGCTGTGCCAATGAGCCCTTACCAGTGCAGAAAAAAGACCTTCCAATGTTCCCGCAACATCCCTGTGGTAATAAAGAGAAGGCCGTTTTGCAGCACGGCGGCATGTAAGACAGCATTGTCAGCTATAGTTTATTTAAAGAGCGAGGCCTGGAACAGGAAAATAATGACTTTAATAAAATTTACTATTGACTTCGTAGGCTAAAATCTTACTGTCATCGGGAACCAGGAGGGGGGGAGGGGAACCCCTACATCGAAGCCCTTCACTTAAATATATTCCTTTAATATTTCAAAGCAAGTTGCGGTGCTTCCTTCTTCTCTTTTTAATATACTTGCTTCTTCAAAAAAAGATTCTGTAGTGGGGTGGAAATTAGTATTTTTAATAGAAAGCTGGAATTGCTTACATAAGGGAAAAGCCGGTAATGACCTATGACACTGTCTGTAGAAAAGCAACATTTGAAGGAACTGCAAAAGCAGTTAATCCAATTCCTTGAAAAGCTGCAGAAAGCAATGTCACCAATGAATGATTTATAAATTACCGAATGTCCTTCTCATCTGGCGGATATCTTTTAATCTTAGACTGTAGTGTTTTTTTTCTTTCGGAGCGAACTCCAAAGAGCCTGCTGGGGAGATAGACAGAATTTGCGAAAAACTACATTAACAAGGTTAGGGTCGTGTTAGAGATTTCGGTGGGGAACGGGAACTCCTTCGGCAGCACCCGGGGGGGGAGGGGTGGGCAGGGAGGAGCAGACTACATATAACATAATTTTATTTTCCAGCCAATTTGATTAAATGCTCTCTAGATTGCTGACCGCGCGTGAAAGAGGTCAAGCCCGAAATATATGAAAAAAGGCAGAAAGCTTCTCTCTCTTTTAAATGCATAGTTAAAAGAAACTGTGCTTTAAAAAAAAACCTTAAGTTTTCTAACAACGTACGACAGTTCAATTTAGAGGTGAAACCTTTTAATAAAAGCTCGTGAAATGAATGCTTCAGTTTATGAACTCTGTTTGTGTTTCCCAGCGGAGTGCTTAGCATCATGAAGTCAACGATTTCATTCTTTACCACAGCTGAGCAACATCAAGGAGAGTCCAGGGCTTTGTACTTGAAAATATCTAGTTTACCCTCTCCCTCCCTAAATATATATAGGGAAATCTGAATTCTGAATTAATATGTTTTCCTCTTTATTTGTTTATTTTTTAAAAAAAAATATGCTGTTGTGCACTAATTTACATGGCACATAATTAATTAAAACTGAACAAGCCTATTCCATGGGGGATTTTAATGCAGACTCCAGGGTCCAGAAACAGTATTGTGAGTGCAATCAGTTAAGGTCTTACCCGAAAACAGGGCATTTTCTTTTCTGAGAGGTTGGCACCCCTTGCAGCAAAAACTCAAATATATTTGGTGGGTTGAATTTGACTGATTCACACAAGGAGATTTGTTTTTGATTAGGGTGAGATTTAACCAAAGAATACAGGACTTCGAGTTGCTCTGTAAATTAAAATGGTTGCCTACCTACCACTGTCACCACCAGGGTCCACCAAAAGGGGCCCCATCAGAGTACAGTGGTACCTTGGTTCTCATACGCCTTGGTTCCCAAACACCGAAAACCCGGAAGTAAGTGTTCTGGTTTTCAAACATTTTTTGGAAACCGAACATCCGATGCAGCTGTTGGCTATTGTTTCTGGGCCTCCTGCACCAATCAGAAGCTGCGCCTTGGTTTTCAAACATTTCAGAAGTCAAACGGACTTCTGGAATGGATTAAGTTTGGTGCTCTTGTTTCTGCTATCTATTTTGCATTTTTGTTTTTGAGGCTTTATCGGTTAATTTGTTTTTGTGACTGTGTGGATGATAATCTACAATACTGTCTTATTTATTTTATAGTACAGTCCATTGATTATTGCTTTCATTTTATGGATCAATGGTCTCGTTAGATAGTAAAATTCATGTTAAATTGCTGTTTTCGGGGTTGTTTTTAAAAGTCTGGAACGGATTAATCCGTTTTGCATTACTTTCTATGGGAAAACATGCCTCAGTTTTGGAACGCTTTGGTTTTGGAACGGACTTCCGGAATGGATTAAGTTTGAGAACCAAGTTACCACTGTACACTCTGCTACGGGCCTCCTTAAAATCTGGAGCCACCCTATTTTGGAGTGTATAGTTTAGGCAGATCAGAGAATTGTTTCTCTGTAAGGAATGTGAATGTTCTCAATGCAGAATTAAATTCTCTTTTAATTGTGGAGTGCATAGTGGCCTGTCTCTAATTATAATAATAATAAAATAATAATAATTTATTATTTATACCCCGCCCATCTGGCTGGGTTTCCCCAGCCATTCTGGGCGGCTTCCAACAGAACACTAAAATACAATAACCTATTAAACATTAAAAGCTTCCTTAAACAGGGCTGCCTTCAGATGTCTTCTAAAAGTCTGGTAGTTATTTTTCTCTTTGACATCTGGTGGGAGGGCATTCCACAGGGCGGGTGCCACTACCAAGAAGGTCCTCTGCCTGGTTCCTTGTAACTTGGCTTCTCGCAGCGAGGGAACCGCCAGAAGGCCATTGGCACTGGACCTCAGTGTCTGGGCAGAACGATGGGGGTGGAGATGCTCCTTCAGGTATACTGGGCCTTTGAGGCCATTTAGGGCTTTAAAGGTCAGCGCCAACACTTTGAATTGTGCTCAGAAATGTACTGGGAGCCAGTGTAGGTCTTTCAAGACCTGTGTTATTTTCTCAGTTGATAATTATTGTTATCAGTATTTTTAATATTGTTTATTTCCTATGGGCGGCTTCTCTGGGTGACTTCCAACAAAATTACAAGAAACAACAACATTAAACATTAAAAGCTTCCTGAAACAGGGCTGTCTTCAGAAGCCTACAAAAAATTATACAGTTGTTACCGCTTTGACATCTGACGGGACGGCATTCCACAGGGTGGGTGTGACAACCCCAAAGCCCTTCTGCCTGCTTCCCTGTAGTTTCACTCCTCTCAGTGAGGGAACTGCCAAAAGGCCCTCGGAGCCAGTGGCAGAGCATATGCCCGTGCTGCCTAGGGCGGGCGCGTTCCCGAGGGGAATGGAGGGTGCCCTCCCAGGCACGCAATAGCTCCACACGCACCCACCAATCCCTCTTCCTTCCTCTCCCCTTCCCGCTCGCCTGCCTCCTTCCTGTCCTCTCCCCTGCCTGCCTGCCTCCTCCAGCTGGGAGCATGGGGCAACAGCACACCGCCCACCCGTGACTCGTACACCTACTGCCAGCCATCAGGGGAAGGGGGGAGCTGCTATGCCACACTCCTGGCTGGAGGAGGCAGGCAGGCAGGGGAGAAGATAGGAAGGATGCAGGAGAGCAGGAAGGATGCAGGAACCAACAAAGCGGTGCAGGAGCTCCCCCCTTCCCCTGACGGCTCACGGTAGGCGTGGGAGTCCAAGTCGCAGGTGGGCAGCGCACCAAATGTCACCCCTGCTCAGGGATGACACCCGGAGTGGTGTGCCCCTCCCCCTGCACCCACCTTCCTCCACCAGTGCTCGGAGCTGGATCTCAGTGTCTGGGCAGAACGATGGGGGTGGAGATGCTCCTTCAGGTATACAAGGCTGAGGCTTCAAAGGTCAACACCAACACTTTGAATTGCTCTCAGAAATATATAGTTGTACCTCGGGTTACAGACGCTTCAGGTTACAGACACTTCAGGTTACAGATTCTGCTAACCCAGAAACAGTACCTCGAGTTAAGAACTTTGCTTCAAGATGAGAACAGAAATTGCGTGGCAGCGGTGTGGTGGCAGTGGGAGGCCCCGTTAGCTAAAGTGGTATCTCAGGTTAAGAACAGTTTCAGGTTAAGTATGGACCTCCAGAATGAATTAAGTTCTTAACCCAAAGTACCACTGTACTGAAAACCAGTGTAGATCCTTTACGGCCAGTGTTATATGGTCCCGACAGCTGCTCCCAGTCACTGGTCTAGCTCATGTCAACAACCATGGCCAGGGCCTTGCAGAGCCAGGCCGAGTCCCGGGCCAGGTAGATAATGTGCCCCCTTTTTTTTATCCTGGGGATAACTGAAGTCTTATAAATAAATAAGTATATAAATAATTTTCACAAAAGTTATGCTGACAAATAATTTTATTTCAAGGCTTGAACCGTATCTGCATATTAAGACAAAATGGAAAATATAGATATACAATAGTGCTTTTTAAAAATACATAGGGAATGTATGCTGACTGATGCCCCCTTTGGAATCGGAGGTCCAGGCCAAGTGGTCCATATGCCCCCCCCCCTGTCTGGGCCTGACCATGGCTTCCCCCAAAGACTCCTGGCAGTTGTAGTTTCTAAAGTGTGTTGAGATTTGTTAGGAAAGCCCATATTCCCCTCCCAGTGCTATAATTCCCAGAGTTCCCTGGGGAGAGATATTGATTGTTAAACCCATCTGGGAACTGTGAGGGGAATGGGGGCATCCTTCAACCTCCACCCAGTTCTCAGGATTGCTCAGGGGAAGCCATTACTCTTAAAATGGTATAACAAGTGCTTTAAATGTATGACACAGGTGTGACCACTGTGATGCACGCTTCCCTTCTCCTGCTCTACAATGGCAGTGGGAAATACGCAATGTGAGAATATCAAGTTATGGATGGGGGAGGGAGAGGACTTAACGATGGCAGTGATCCCATATCTTTGCAGCATTTTGGTCCACAGTCTGAAGTTGCCTCATGCACAAAAGGACGTAAGAACTGGCCAATGGCCCATCTAGTCCCGCATCCTGTTCTCACAGTGGCTGAAGAGTTGATGTATAGTGTTTCCATCATCAGAAATGCTTAAACTTTGTTGAATGAAAAGAAAACTGGGAGCCGGTTTCACAAATCAAGGTCATTTCTGGGTTCAGATTTATTTCCAAGGCAAATGGGAAAATGAGGCCCTCAGATTTGCGACTCATCAACCCCTAACAAAATCCTCTTTAAACTTTTATTTTTTAAAAAAACACCACACGCACGCACACACAAATATATCTATTTATGTATATAGATTTATATAATGCGAGCTGAGAACACTGATTCATTAAATTCCTCCTTGGGGCCCTCAGAACTTCAGTCATCTTGTTATACGCTCAAGGGACACATGAGAGGGGCAGGGAGGGAGAAAGCAAACATTTCCGAGAAGGCTGTTTTCCCAGTGTTTAAGGGTCGGGTTTGTTCTGTGCTATGCCCATTATCGGTCTGTTACTTCGTGCTCAGAGGTTTGATAAAGAAATTAGCGCACAGAGCTACAACGTAAACATATCACCTTTGTTGCCTCTGGAATACTGAAGAATTGCTGCATAGCAAAAGCTCATTGATAAGGTATGTAAATACCATTAGGCTATTTCCAGCTTGGAGCTGTGTAACCCCATTTTAGAGCAGAGGAAGGGATAGAAAAGAGTTACACTTGTGAGCATCTCCCCACAAGAAGACCTTGGGGGGAAGGAGTTGATCCAGGAAGAGTAGGTTCTGACAACCACACTTGCTCCAAAATCCAAAGTAGTAGTTGCATTGTTGTTGATGTTGTTGTTGTTATTGCCGATCAGAAAATCGGTGATTTCGAATCCCCGCAATGGAGTGAGCTCCCATTGCTCTGTCCCAACTCCTGCCAACCTAGCAGTTCGAAAGCACGCCAGTGCAAGTAAATAAATAGGAACCGCTGTGGCAGGAAGGTAAACAGTGTTTCCATGCACTCTGGTTTCCATCAAGGTGTTCCACTGCACCAGAAGCGGTTTGGTCATGCTGGCCACATGACCCAGAAAGCTGTCTCTGGACAAACACCGGCTCCCTCAGCCTGAAAGCGAAATGAGCACCGCAACCCCATAGTCGCCTTTGACTGAACCTAACCATCCAGCGGTCCTTTACCTTAACTTTACCTATTATTATTATTAATAATATTATTAGTTTACACCATTTCTACACCACTTAACATATTAAAAGTATCCCTGAGTGGCGTGCAGAAAACTGAAGCTGCAACAGCCAACTGAAACAAAAATATTACAAAAAATATACAGTTACATTTAAAAGTGTTACATTAATACAAAGTCAATAACATATCAATCAATATCCATTCACTTTCCTTCTGCACACCCTTCCTCTCGGCCTCGGGACTCTCACACACAGGGTCCAAACAAATGCTTTTTAAAAAAGTTTTTCATTTATATTTTTCAAATTTATATATTTCATTAGTTTTACAATCAATTTAAAATTTCCAAATTTCTGCATATTCCATGCATTTTCTTCCTTTTCTGGGGCTTCTGCTTCTTTCCACTTTGGGGCAAGTAACATTCTTGCTGCTGTAAATATAAATAAATTTCTGTATAATTTAAGTAGTCCTGTCCCTATAATTCCCAAAAGAAAAGCTTCTGGTGTGGGTGGGTGTGGGTGGGTGGGTGTGTGGGTGTGTTTATTAAAGTTATTTTAAACATCCTTTTCAATTCATTGTATATCATTTCCCAAACAAACTCTGAGCTCGCCCACAATGAGAAGACATCCTGGATACAGAAAGCATCACCCTAATCTTTCACTCTACACTTGTTTTTTATGGGCAGGCCCAAGGTGGATGGTACTTCCTCTGGCTGCCCACAGCTGTGTCCAATTCAGCTGCATTCTCCTCACCTAGTTCCAGGTGTGGCTCTTGGGTTAGATGGTACTGAGCTCCATGGACCAAAGGTCTGACTTGGTATAATGTAGCTTCATCCAGTTCCTTTCCCACATACATCATTGTTGCTGCATCATTTTTGTGTGCCAGCAATTATTATGGATGCTGCTGCAGCAGCTGTCACCTTCATAACCAGCTAGTAAATTTGAAATAAGTCATTCCACTCGTGTTTTACGGTCTCATTGTCCAAACTTTAATGCTTACACTTATTTGCCTGCTGCTTAAAAAGGAAAGGAAAGCAGGTAATTCCAGCAATTTGAGATCTTATTTCCCTTTGTATCCATCCGTCAGAAAATAAAAATTATGCCCCCGGTTCCATCAAAGTTACGTTGCAGCGCTCAGAAGTGTGTAACTCAGAAACAGAATAAGCTGTTTTAAGGAGTTATTGACGCCAACATTAAATTTACAATTATTCATAAAAAGAAAGCCATTTGAAGAATTCCCCATGCTGAGCATATACAAAATAGTTTGCCACGCATAAGAAGTTTCGTTTATTAATAGCTTGCTCGCTCTTTTCCCAGTATCTCATTCCAACAAAGTAAACTTTCTCCTCCAAGGGGATGAAGCATCAAAAGGATGCTGCATTTCCTGGAAGTTTATTCACCATCGTAAAAACAAAACAAAATATAATTTAATAAAATGAAACCATTGCTAAGGGCAAGAACAGCAGTGCTGTTACTGTCCTAAATATAGGACAAAAGAAACCTTAGACACACATGGGATGGCAGTAATTTCTGTGCATCATTTAATTTATGTTATTTTGTTTGGGGCAACATCTTTATTGGGCCAACCTAAATATTACCAAAAAAAGGAGAAGAAGTTACAAGCTTTTGAGTGGTCCAGAGCTATCTAGCATCTTTCATGGGACACCAAACTAGAGCCACCACTGGCGGCTTTTAAAGAGCCATCAAGACAGTCTCTTTAGCAAACTAATTCCAGGGTTGAAAAGTTTGCATGGTGGCCAGATTGCCATAATTTGTGTGCTTAGAGAGATAATATTTATTACGGCCATAGGCCCATACAAATTTGTGTGCTTTGTTTACTTCAGTGGTGTGTGTGGTGTGTTAGGGGAGGGGTAGTACCTCTGGTGGGGGACACATCATGCTTCTTCTGAGGTGGCCTGTCCACATTTGGTCGCCACCCTACACTTAGCTTGCAACAGCAGCTAAACCCCAGGAAATGGCTTCAACTGGCCATCTAAACTAGGTTGAGGCTAGCCTATGGGTCTCAAACCCCCAGTGAGTTAGGGACTTTCCTGCATACAAAGACGGGCTCCAGCCCATTGAGCAGATGAGACCAATCATGGGTCCAATGGTCAAGAAGGCAGTTACTGAATGTGTTGTAGAGGGAAGTGAGGACCAGATGGGACTGGGCAACCTGGGAAGGGAGCTCATCTAGGAGAAGGAAAAAATAACAAAGGCCTTGGTGGGCCCTAAGAGAGAGTGCATGAGTGTGTTGTGATGCCCCTACACCCCATTCAGGATCCTCTGTATTCTGACTGGGAGGAGCCTTCATTTGCTATCTGATTTTTTAAACTGAAAATGTCCTGGATTGAATCCATGATATCTTTATAAGGAACCTGTGATCTGTGACCACAGCTCCCATAATCACCGGCCACTGGCCATGTTGACTGGAGCTGATAGGAGTTGCAGTCCAGCAACATCTGGAGGACCACAAGTTCCCCACCCTCTGTGGTCCAGCTGTGTGCCATCGATATGGTGTGTCCCTTTCCTAATGAGAGTTTGCTTTTCTAATCACTACAAACTGAAGTCAGGTGGATCTTCAGCATCAATTTGGGGTGGAATTCAGCATACCGCTAAGGACATTATACCACCAATGCAAGCAACTTCTGCTTGGCAGATGGAGCAATCACCTCATTCCTTCTCTCATGTTCTGTTTTTGGAAGTTCTTCTGACCCTCCTGAGCAGATTTGGGGGGAGGAGAAGGGGGCTGGAGAGAAATGAAAGCCCCATTGCACTAGTGAGACTTCTTGTGCTGGCTTTCACGAGTGCAACAAGTTAGTCAAAATCCAACCCTTGGATTCTTGAGTCTGATGATGATGATGATGTTTACTCCAATTCTAGCCAGCCATTCCAGGGATTGCCTAATAATTCAGTATTCTCCAACAGAATTCCCTCCCCTTTCACCCAATCTCATTATTCAAATGATGGAGCCAAGGAATAAATTATTGTGGCACAAGTTGTTTTTTAAAAAAACTTTTCAGCACTAAAAGTGCATTTGTTTTTGTTTTTTCCTATTAAAGTCTTGTTCCTTGCCTGGTAACAAAGGAACAAAAACAAAAGAGTGATGGTAATGATGCAATGCCTTAATAGTCACAACCCCCCCCCCCTTATATTACTGGAAATATTAGGCCCAGTTCTTCCCCACTAAAATGTATGGCAGATATTACATGCAAGAGATGAAGTAAGGTGGGTCAGAAAAAGCATATCATTTGACAATGAGCAGTTGAATAATCATCGTTTAGTCGTCTTAGTTGTGTCCAACTCTCCACGACCCCATGAATCCAAGCATGCCTTGGAAATTTCTTCTCAGAGCTTCTCCTTTTTAATGTCCCTGGAGTTTTCATGGCAAAAATACTGGAGTGGTTTGCCAGTTCCTTCTCCAGGTGGATCACATTTAGTCTAAACTCTCGGCTATGACCTGTCTGTCTTGGGTGGCCCTGCACGGCATAGCTCATAGCTTCTCTGAGTTATTCAAGCCCCTTCGCCATGACAAGGCAGTGATACATGAAGGGGAATTGAATATTAACCACTTGTAATAACCATGTTATTATACCAAGGATCACTTGACTATAATATATCTTGCAACAGAATCCTATGTGTGTTTACACTAAATTCCATGAAGTTGAGTGAGAAAGACTCCCAGGTGGATGTGTCCAGGACCACAGCATTGCAGTGCAACCCTATCCAAGCTTCCTCAGATGTAAACCCCACTGTGTCTGCAGGAATTCCAGTTAAGCATGCATAAGATTACCAGTATGGTCTGGTGGTTCAAGTGTCAGATTCAAATCCCCATAAGACGCTGCAGCTCACTGGGTAAGCTAGGGCTAGTCAGCATCTTTCAGCCTAACCTACTTCACAGGGTTCTTGTGCACCTCCGCAAGCTTCTTGAAGAAAAGGTGGGGTAGAAATAATTTTAAAAGTTGGCTGCAATCCCATTTATCTGGGGGGTTAGCCCCAATAGAGAGTGGGGCACACGTCCGAGTCCATGCATAGGACTGAACTTAGCAAACCCAATTTCCTCTATGGCTACACATTTTCAAAGGAGCTTTGCCACAGCTGGAAGGGACTCCAAGGGTCATCTAGTCCAATGCAGGAACCAACAACCAAAACTGTATACTTGACTTTCTCTGTAGCAGTCTGTCCTCCCCTGATTTAAGGAGGTGATTTTTCTTTGGCTAAAGACATACTAGAAAACATTGCCATCCTCAGTAGCAGACAGTGTGGTAGGTTGGAGGTGCCTACCTGAGCCCAAGCAGGTGAGCGGCTGCTTAACAGAGGGTAGCTAGGGAAAAATATTGTGGTGGCCACCAATTGGCATGGCTTGGAAAGAGGATTGGACAAATTCAGAGTGGATAAGGCTATCAATGGCTACTAGCCAGCCACTGTCATGCCTCTGAATACCTCTGCCGGGAATCAAATGTGGGGAGAACACTGTTGCACTCAGGTCTTGCTTGCAGGCTTCCCATAAGCATCTGGTTGTCCGCTGGTTGTCCAGGATGATGGACTAGATGGGTCTTTGGCCAGATCCAGCAGGGCTCTTTTTGTGTACTTATGTTCCTTGAGAGAGCTAGATTTCCAGGAAGCGCCGACTGCTGGTGCTTCTCCCTGCCTTTGAAAAACAGGGGAAGAGAATACAGCAGGAGAAGCAACAGGATTCCTTTTATCACTGACACACTGCCATCCTCCTCTCTCTTCTTTCCAAGCTGGTTCCTAAGAAAACAATTTAAATCTAGGAATTCTAAGTCATTCCAAGATTTCCTAGGTTTGATTAGAGGATCAATTTATAAGTAGGCATTCCGTGTCGGTCTCCCTCATACATATTTGCACAAACACACACACACACAAGGCTAAATGAATTTTCAAAAACTTCTAAAATACTCTTGCCAGATTCTGGACTCTCCAATGGATTAATCTGAAAAACAACTAGGGACTCAATTTAGACTTTCCTGGCAGCCTGCAAGAGAAACACGTCAAACTCAAGAGTTTTACTTTATTGAAGACCCTCTTAGGAGGCTATCAAGAAAGCAATGTGTCTGCCTAGTAGCCAAAGATCAGTGGGAGGTAATATTTAGTTTATTAATGTGCCGTTTGATTCCTCCCCCCCCCCTTCTGTAGTGTTGGTGCCTAGCATAAAACTGGGACTCTTGCTGCAATTTTGCGTGCTTTTTTACAAATAAAGATAATCTTTGAAACATGAATAAAACTTAACAAGATCTAGCTTTATATCGAAATACATTTGAGTCCCTCCCAGGATTATTCAAGAGAAACAGTTGACTTCTATGCCAGAATGCTTGAGTAAATGGTTCCCTGCTTGTGTAAAATAGCGCATCTTTTCATTTCAGGGAAAAAGACTCTTCCGCACTAGAGTCAAGGTTAATTTTGAAACAACCCTTCACTTTCAAGGCAACTGTATTTATTAGTAAGAGTCTATATTCAACAATAGAGGGGTTTTCAATGGAAGCCTGACAATAGAGGTAAGGCATCTAGAGAATTGAATCATAAATAGAGAATGGACTGTTGACTGACAGGGCTTTTCGAAATGAAAACATTGTGGCAAAATGAGGCAACTTTTAGCCCCATTCTCTTTCTGATAAATCAGGGGGAAATTACAGAAGCGGCATGCAGAACAGGCTGGTGCTGTGATTCATGCTTTGCCATTATGTCCCCTTCAATTTATTTTATTGGCAATTTGAGGCTGTATTGCTGGGAAATGAGTGCACATTGGGTGGACCAAACAACAGCCCTTCGCACCTTTGTCTGCCCAGCCCTGTTCTTCTAGTAGGGATGGGTAAATGTGTCAATTTCAACTTCTCCCACTTTCTCATTTTTCCACTCTTCAGTTCAGTTCTTCACATTTCCATATCACTTTGCAATATTTTCTCCAATAATAATAATAATAATAATAATAATAATGAAAATTCAGCAACATTTCAGTTTGAATTTCTCATAATATACATATTTTTGTATGCATTTTTCCCCTTATACCCATTCCCCCCCAATATAATGCATTTCCCCATGATATTTCCACTAATTTCCACTGATATGCATTGTATGTGGATATTTCCACTAATATGCATTGTATGCACATGTTACTAAAGTATATGCATATTTGTCCACATTCCTTGGTACTGCACTGAAAAATTCAAGGAATGCCTGGGTTTCAGTTCTTGTTTTGTTTCAGAAAGTGCAGATTAGGTAGGTTCACTTTTAAATGTCAACCAAGTAAAATCCTCCCAGCCCCTAGTTGGTAGCTGTTGCTAACACTGGTTGAGCAGGCATGAGAACTTGGCAAACAGCCTGTGCACATCAGAACAAGACCAGCAAATTCAGTGCATGGATAGGCTGGTGAGTTTCATTTTAGGATTATAGCAACAAGAATGGCCTTCATGGCAGCAATGAGGAAACCGGGACCTTCCAGATACTCTTGATGTACAACTCCCATCTTCCTTGGCCATTGACCACACTGCCCAATGGCAGTGGAAATCCAGCAACATCTGGAAGGACATAGGTTCTCCATCTCTGTCTTCCTGTCCAGGCAGTGACCAGATTCAGATCTCTTTTTCAGCACATAAGTCCTTCTTCACATTGTTTCACATTTAGTCCTTCTTCACATTGTGGCCTCGCCTCCCCCATTTGTTATATCCCCTCTTTTAGTGAAAAGAAAAGGTTATTTTCTGTATCTGCTTTGATCTCTAGTGCCTTTCAGACACTGGTAGACTCTAACTCCCACAAGCCCTTGCCAGCATGGGCAATGGTCAGAGATGATGGGAGTTTTACTCCCAACAACATCCAGAGGGCACCATGTTGGCTACCCCTATAATAGGTTTTCTTATCGCCCTGCTTCTTGATGAGGCGTCTCAGTCTCCAAAACCTTCTCTGAAGTCTCGCTGACACTTTGTACTGTGGATGTTTCATTTGTTCTGTCTTGAGACTTTAACTTGCCTGTCCATCTGATACAGGTACATCTACATTCTCCGTTCTCTCATCCATCACTGGCTCAAGCCTTTTCGTGCACTGTTGATCTCTTCGGTTCCCCCCGTAGACAGCTGCATCATTAGACTGAACCCAATATGATCTGGGGGTCATGTGTTGCTCAGACAGTTTTCACGCTGCATTTCTACAGATGGTAACTGGATTCTTTTTCGGTTTTTATTTCTGAACGTTTGACATCTGGTGCACAACTGCACCAGTACTTTAATTTGGAGCACATATGCCTGGCCAATAAACACTTTTTGGTGGGGAGGAGGGAACCTTGTGAGTCAGTTCCCAGATGACTCACAAGTATGGTGGTAACTATTCATTGTTCCTTTCCATAGACCTTCTGGTACCAACAACAGTCATTTAAAAATAAATAAAAGACCATCCAGTTCACTTAGGGAACTAAAGCCTTGTGCACACTTACCAGTAAGTAAGTTCCATTGAGAAGAATACAACTTACTTCAGAGTAAGCAGACATACACTCACATTGTTCATTCCTCTATAATTCCAGTGAACATGTATGTTCTCTAGCTTCTGCTTACCTATCTGACAAGTCACTGCATCTTACCAAGGGAAGGCAGGGCAGGGCAGGACAATGGTGAGATTCGGGCTATGTAGAGACACTAGCAGACCCATCCGGCACTCTTGCCAGTGAGTCCATGCAGTCCCAAACCCATCCAGGTATTACCTAATTCACACTTTCTGAAACAATAACAAGTACTGGAAGACATTCATCCTTCCAATTTGCACTTCTATGAATTTTTCAGTGCAGTTCTCCAGCCAAATAGTGTATATGTGTTCCCCGTAGTATACACTATGGGGAAACATACAAAAATATTTATATATTAGTGAAAATAACATACAAAAATGCACTGTATTCAGGAAAGCTGCTTTGCAAGAATTTGTATATTAGGCATATATGTCTTATACAAAGAGCAAAGTGGCTTACAAAGAATTCTAGGAATAATCACTTATCTAGCAATGTTTGCACTGAGCATAGTAGAAGCGATAACCCCATTAAGAGGGTTTTAAGCCCCAAATACTGAGTTTTATTGGATACCAATTCATGAGACGGCATCCTAGCAGTCAGTGGAACTATTAACAAAAGCCCCTGTTGGCTACTTGATGCAAAACCATCTTGATGCAAAAGAATTGGTAAACACTGTGTTTCTGGACGCCACTTTTACAAGATGTACTGTTGTTGCATTAAGGTTTGCCTGTTGCAAAATTCTCTTGCACACAAGTAAGCAGTCTGTGGACCACTCTTCAGTAATAGATAATTTTAATTTTTTTAAAAATCAAAAAATCCTGGTACATGCTGTTTGAATTCATTTGAACTCTTGTGAGTCATCCAAATCCACCTTTTTCCTCTTCAATATGCAAGGTTTCCTTACATCCCATAGTGCTCTGTCATTCAGCGAGGTCAGTGCGAGGTCAAAGAAGCTTCTATTGGGAATTGTGTGCAGAAGAAAATCCTATAATCTGAGAAGTCCTCTCTCATCCTTACCTTTTAAGATTTCCTAATACCGCTCCTCCCCCATCCCTTTCTGGTCATGGTTGTTAATTGCCATCGATCGTATACCCTATTGCATATAGATAATCTTAATGAAGTTGTGCTCTTCCAGCTACACCAAAGGCAACTAACACATTTCTTGGTGTGTAGACGGAATACAATATACATACAAATAGTTTCTGAGATGGGAATTGGGCCAACCTGATTCACAACTTGTAAGCTGCTACAAAAAGTTAGATTCGGCTAACTAGAAAGACACATTATTATTTTGTTAATGTCTGAGCCATTCGCAAGATTCTATTATGTGTTTTGGTGGGAGTTTTCCAATCCTATGTACTCTAACCTGGGGATAGGTTTGTGTGTCATTCCTTTGGTGTGGTATCACCTTTGTTTTGGGACTCCCAGCTTATTGACATTAAGGTAGGGGTTCTCCCTATGCTTTAGACGTCTGCTGACATTTTTTTAGCTAGTGCTCTTCACACCTCCATTGCACTTGCTCTAACTGTGCCATCCAAGTCCATCTGAATCTGAGAGATTTTGTCCCTAAAGCACTTCACAGAGTAGTTACAGCAGGCCTCAAGAGTGTCTTTCTTGACTATATGACAAAGCTTTCTTCACTGCCACCATCACCACATGGTATGCCAGCCTGAGCAGACCAGGGATGGGGAACCTATGGCCCTCCAGATGTTGATGGACTCTGACACCAGCCAACATGGCCAAGGTCAAAGATGATGGGAGTTGCAGTCCTATATTACCCAGAGGGTCTCAGGAGTAGAGAAGACAGACCAAGCTATAAGGGAGCTTCCTATGTTGCCTGCAGCTGAGAGACCGGTTTGCACTAGATGGTCCTTTGGCCTTTGTTAACTTTCTGATTCTGTGAGCTGGAACATTTTCCTACTAGCTCATTTCCATCCATTGCCTCTTTCTTTGCCTCTTTGACACATAATACCCTTTAGCCTATTAATCTAAGTCTAGGATACCCACAGGATGCTAAACTAATTAAGCCTAGATTCTTGTAACTGCTGGTGGGTTATAAGCTCAAAAGTATGTAGCAACACATGGCAGTGTGGCCCTGGCATGCGCCCATGCTTCATTTCGCCTTGACCTTTTAGCTGATACCCAATAGAGAAAGGATCAGTCTTTCCATATGGCAGAAGCCTCATTTACTAATATGCTGGCCTCCTGAGTCACTGCTGTAATATGAACTTTCCATAGAAATTGACCCCTGTTAACTCACACTGCTTAGTTGTTTACCTTTGGTATGCCGGCACTTCCTAACCCTTGTTAATATACTCTTTTCTTATATTAAAGAAAGAGTACCTGGTTATGAAAATAGCATTGATATCGTTATGAACTTCAAGAGGATCAGAATCACAGTCTCCTCACTGAAAGCTTTAGTTCATGCCTTGGCTATGTCCCACCATTGATGAGAAGAATAAGGCTAACAAGGACAAGGGCCAGGATAAGACTATCAATGACTGCTGGCCATGGTGGTTAAGCTATGCCTTCCCTGTTGGAGGCAGTAATGCTCAGATCCTACTTGCGGGTTTCCCAGAGATCTGGTTGACTACTGTAAGAACAAGATGATATACCAGATGGGCCATTGGCCTAATCCAGCAGGATATTCTTGTGGGAATGTTCAGGGATGCAGGAGAGGATAGATTGTTTGATTATAGCCTTTCCAACTTGTGTTAAGAAGTTCACAATTTAGCAGAGCAACATTCCCCCTTTTTAAAAACTCTACAATAACTGTTTTGGTATTTCCCCCTTATTCCCTCATAAAAGATAAGACACGACAGAGTCTTTTATAAAAAGAGTTTACTCACATTCTGTTCACAATCGGATCCAAGAAGGCAGACTTAGCTTAGAAAAGTAACATACACCTGAAAACTATCTCATAAGGAGACAGTCCCTTTGTCCTCTCTTGGCTGGAAGCATCTTTGGCTAAGCAGATGTTGCTTCTTCGATGCATGTAGTCAAAGAGAGAGATGGCTGCCCTGCCCTGTGCTTTTGTCGTTACCTGCACAGATGAGGCCACACCCACCTCTAGTCACATGCAGAGGAAGTCTGTCCCAGCCCAGAAGCAAACAGGAAGTTTACCTGCTGGCTGGACAAACATTCCTCCCCATGTGTAAACATGTTCACTCTAGGAATGTTGTACTTGACTGCTCTTGTGTTTCACATCCCATAATTCTTAGTTCTTGTGGCAACAACTGTCTTCTCTCTGGCTGCTATGGTCGCTGCTTATGTGTAGCAAACAGGATATTAGTTTTGCCCCATAACAGGCAGGGATGGAGGGGTAGGTCTTGTGGATGACCAGGGTGGGAGACATTTTTCCCCCTTCCTGCTTCAGTGTTTTGGAAAATATGAACACGGTTTCAAGCTTGGGAGCTAGTAAGTCAAGATATAGTTGAGTCAATAGCATATGAAATGTAGGCATCTCCTGCGTCAGAGCCTGTGAAGGTGTGACTTTAAAAAATAATAATTAGAAAGGGCTAGCCTACGTATTGACCTGAATTGCATATCTGAAGGAATGGTATGAACATTCACTGTACCGCCTCTCGAGGTGACATGACTGTCGGGGTATTTCAAGAAATCAAAAGGCTTCCCGCTGCGTATCTGCATAGACCACACATTAGAACCTCCCTCCAGAAATGTTTAAAAAGTGATTTCTAGTTGCTCCAGGGAAGGAAGTTGGCATGGTTAATTGCTGCCCTGTTGGAATCTGCATTGCACAAAGGGCTCAGTGAGAGCTAAAGAAGGAGAATTTAATCAAGGTTGGTAAAGATGGTTTTTAATGGAAGTGAATTCAGCAGAGGACAATAATCATTAAAAGCTGAGGTGTTAATCAAAAAAATTCTCATAAGGGGGGGGGGGGAGAGAACACCCTGTGGAATACTGCAAGGTATCCCGAAAATTCTTTTGTTGTTGTTGTTTTCACCCTGAATCCTGTTTGGCCAGTTTCTCAGTTGCATCATGGGGGATGTTTTGAGGGTAGGCAAGAATAGCATCACCTTCTTAAAGGATTGGGGGGTGGGATTTTTGGACTCTTGAGCCAGAATCCCAGGACGCTTTGTTGCCTAGTGATTACTTTGAGATGGTGATTAAAAGGAGTAATTTAAAAACTTGGATTACAAGAAGAAAAGGGGAAGTTAAAACTGCCTAGGGAAAAATATTCCTCAAACTCTGCAATGGAGAGGATAATCATCTACCCCAGAACGCCATTGTAGAGGACATAATTAGTGATGGTTTTTACAAAGAAAGGAGTGCAAACTTAACTTGGGGAAAAGGGAAAGGCTGAATTACATGGAGTAATCAAGCAGTATATGGGATGATGTCACAATGCCACACAGCCAATCAGATTTAGCTATGTGATTTGGCCTATTAATGCAAGTGTTTGAAAGGCAGGTACAAATGTGGAACTCTGGCTAGAGAGGCCATTCTGGAGAGTTGGCTGAGTTCATTCAAAAGGCAGCAAAACTTTTCCCATTTATTTGGTCTGTTGCCAGTGTTAAGTTGCTAAGCTGTTTTGTTTAATGTTCTGCTTGGTTTCTGCGTAGTTTAAGTTACTGCATTTTATTTTGCATTCATTTCTCACTATGAGAAAAGCCTGCATGTACATTGGGCTCACCTACATTCCCTCATCCATCTTGCAGAGCTTTTTGTTTCTGCTTTTAAACAAACCGCAGTTTACATTATATCTGAACTTGGGGCATTGTGGTTTATTAGAAAAGCCAGGATCAAATGAATTTCAGGTCCTCGCTTGTTCTGAAACCACAGCTTAAACAAAGCATGGTTCCCTGGAACAGGGAACTGTGAATGTTCAAAACAAGATTCAAGGTTGTGCAAAAGAAAGCTCATTCACATAGCATGAAAACAGGGTTATTCATCATGTCCAAACAAACACATTATCTCTGTAATCCTTACAATAACCAAACACCATGTTAATGAGCTTGTTTGATAGTACACAAGCAGCCTAATACCTGGCCTAACTTGGGAATTCCAAGAAACAAAATGATCAGTGCAGTTTGGAAATCAGCAGTTAAAATCAGTACAGCTTTGAAAGACTCAGTCAGCCATCTTGTATCAAAATGGTATCCAGTTGTACCCAGCAGGAACTATCACGCAAAGTTTGACTATCTTAAGAGGTGTCCAAAAGCACAGTCTAATAATAATAATAATAATAATAATAATAATAATAATAATAATAATAATTATACCCCACCCATCTGGCTGGGTTTCCCCAGCCACTCTGGGCGGCTTCCAACAAAATATTAAAATACAGTAATCTGTTAAATATTAAAAGCTTCCCTAAACAGGACTGCCTTCAGATGTCTTCTAAAAGCCTGGTAGTTGTTTTTCTCTTTGACATGTGGTGGGAGGGCATTCCACAGGGCGGGTGCCACTACCGAGAAGGCCCTCTGCCTTCCAAAGACGGCATTCCAAAGTACAGAATGGATTTTAATTTTGGATTTTTACGTTAACATTTGGATGAAATTAGTATTGTGGATTTTAATTTTGCACTTTGGTGACTTCTCACGTGGAAGTGGATCCCAGCAGTGCCTGACACAT